>NC_141100.1:29271764-29426764 GCF_041138505.1 Cibotium barometz
ATATATATATATATATATATATATATATATATATATATATTCATGTGGATACCTTTTTACCATTCATTCACTTGAGCGTAGTTGGGTCTTAATCTATTCTACATACGTGTGATTTAGTTTATGATTCACCGTTTGGATTATTTTCATAATCCATAATTTCTTCTAGATTAAATAAAATTTAAATAATATTTCATTAATATATTTCTTAATGATGTATAGTATGGATAACGAGGGGGAAATTGTGAGGTGTTCCATGGACGTTGAGGATAGAAGCCATCGTGTAGAGTATTCAAGACCTCAACAATCTGAGGTAAGAGAAGATAATGAGAAGACTCAACGAATAATGCATGCTTTTAAGCAATGCCAGAGGAAACTAAAAACCTCTACTAAGTGAGTGCGAGGTAACCATGGTAAGAAGACTCGAAATGGAAAGAAGATAATAAATGTAACATCAGAGAATATACTCCATTTGGTCAACGACACAAACTCCCATGTGTTAAATGTGGAGAGCTTAATTGCTGGTCTTGTTCAGTGCATAAGAAATCATGGAAGTGGGGAGAGCAGTTCAACTCGAGAATCAGTTTCTGCCATTATAAGTGGCAATCACGAGATCAAGGATATTGTCGAAGCTACCTACCTCCGCATAATGGATACATGTGGTGCTTTTGGAGAAGCACACCTTTGTGATATTGGTTGGGTCGAAAGACAATTGATGCTATCAAAGAGCAACAAGACAAGTTAAGTGCCCATGTTGATAGGCTTGAATGGAAGTATCAAGACTTAAAGTGACATTGAATAGGTTTGGGGCTTTACTTACCAAAATGAGTCGTAGATTGCAAACACGTGGAATGTAATTACTCATTTGGTTCACCAATTAGGAGTTGATCTTATGATCCTTTTGTAATGCTTATGACACTATTATCTTTTTGTAACTTTGGGCTCTAAGTACTCTAATGATAATGATGGTCCTTTACTTACCAAAATGAGTTATAGATTACAAACACGTGGAATGTAATTATTCATTTGGTTCACCGATTAGGAGTTGATGTTATGATCCTTTTGTAATGCTTATGACAGTATTATCTTTTTGTAACTTTGGGATCTAAGTACTCGAATGATAATGATGGTCCTTTTTGTCTCTCAGATATCATTGCGAGAGAGAGGGAGAGAGAGAGAGAGAAAGAGAGATTGATTTATATATGTGGATATAAACTCTTAGTATTTATATGGAGATTATAGAGAATGTCTCTTTTAATGGTTTTTTATAGAAAATTCTCTTTTTATGGCTTTTTGTCTCTTATATGTACATGGGGGGAAGAGAGAGAGAGAGAGAGAGAGAGAGAGAGAGAGAGAGATTTCTAAGCTTGGTTTGGTCATTGGAAGACATTGGATGTTGATTTTATAATGTTTTTGTAATATTTGTGACATTGTTATTATCTTTTTATAAGTATATATGTAATGTTTTAGGATTATAGATTTTGTCTGTTATTTTTATATATGTAAGTTTTAAGAAAAAATGTGAAATGAAGTTAAGGGGATGGAAAGAGCTCTCATCTATTCTACTTTGTGGATCAATGTAGGTACATTAGCTTTTCATAGGGCTGCCATATTGTTGATTTGTTATATAGTTTGGGTCTTCCTTAGTCTTTTGAGGTAAGCTACCAAAACTTTGCTTTATTTTTGTTTTTCTTCTTAATTGTATGTTTATTTTTAGAATTTATGATTTATAAATACGAATAGTGATATAGTCTGATAAGAGTATAAGGATTTTAATGCTCATGAGAAAAGATGAAACTTGGCAAAGATCAAATAAGTTTATGACATTTACTTACCTACATATAAGCACAATCTAGCTTGAGTCAGAGGGATGGATATATATATATGTATGTATATATATGTATATGTATATGTATATGCATATACATACATACATATATATATATATATATATATACATATATATATATATATACATATATATATATATATACATATATATATATATATACATATATATATATATATATATGTATATATGTATATACGTATATACATATATGTATATATATATATATATATATATATATATATATATATATGTATATATGTATATACGTATATACATATATGTATATATATATATATATATATATATATATATATATGTATATATACGTATATACATATATATATATATATATATATATATATATATATATATATGTATATGTATATACGTATATACATATATATATATATATATATATATATATATATATATATATATATGTATGTATATACGTATATATACATATATATATATATATATACGTATATACATATATATATATATATATATACATATATACATACATATATACATATACATACATATATACACACATATATATACATGTATACATGTATATATACATATATATATATACATATATATATACATGTATATATATATGTATATACATGAATATATACACATATATATTCATGTATATTCATGTATATACGTGTATATATTCATGCATATACATATATATATACATGTATATATATATATATATATATATATATATATATAAATGTGTATATATATATATTCATGTATATACATATATATATATACATGTATATATAGATGTATATACACATGTACATATATATATATATATATGTGTGTGTATATATATATACACACATGTATATACATGTGTATATACCCACTTGAGACTAGACCGCTTAACCTCGACTTAGAGGGTTGTTTCTACCCAATCGATGGGGAGACTTGAACCCAGGTGGGTAAATGTCATCCCAAGAGAGAGAGAGAGAGAGAGAGGGTTGTTTCTACCCAATCGATGGGGAGACTTGAACCCAGGTGGGTAAATGTCATCCCGAGAGAGAGAGAGAGAGAGAGAGAGAGAGAGAGAGAGAGAGAGAGAGAGAGAGCTTTATAATCTTTTAGCATGTATGTGAAGATTGGAGAAAATCTCATGAGGGATTGTATATTATGTGTATACACAAATATTATAGAAAATGTTTACTATTTTATAATAAAGAAAATGACTTTATACTCAATGTGCCACTCCTTCTAACTTGATGGAATTAGGTTTATAGCAAGAATGGTAGAGACACGTAGTTTGAGGTGTCCTTTTCAGACCATTTTCTTGAATGCTCCAAGGAAAAGAAGAAGAAATGAAAAAATAAAATGTGCACAGGAGTCAAGGGATAGTGAACCTCATTGTTGTGATGCAAGGATGCATAATATTACCTGTAATACCGGTGATGTATTGATGCAAGAGACTCATGGGATTCTTGCAGAAAACGATACCTTTTGTGCACAAAAACAAGTAGCAAAAGAAACTTTGATGTACCTCGATCTAGCACTAAGAGGTCTCTAATTGCCCTGGGTGGAGATAAAAGGATATCTAACAAGAGTGCTAGAAGTGTTCGCCGTGAAATTGCTAGGAATAGGACTCTTTTGAAAGAAATAACAAGGGAAATGGCAAGTGGAGTTTATTCGGGGATATCACTGGTTCAAAGTTTGAGACTTACAAGAAGGTACCGTCGCTTCATCGCTAGAAATAGGACCTCTTATAATGCAGCTAGAAGAGTAAATGAGGGTAATATATTGGAGAAATTTCCTCTTATGTATTTGAAAAAAGAAAGGGAGGAATTTTGTCTATCCTCCATGAACTCCCGCCCGTACAAGGTACACATGCAGCTACTACAAAATCGACTAGGTGTCATGAATGGATTGGAATCCACAACCCTAGAAGTACTTCAACCCATGATGCACACTTCTAATCCATTTGCACAAGCTTTTAAGTATGTGGGGAGAATGTTGAGTGACAATCCAAGTTTGGATTTGAAAATGACTATATGTGAGACGAAATCCACATCTAGGCAGTACTCAATGCCAACAGCTTCTGAGATTATTGGTATCATGATTGGTCAAGGTGATGATCATAATGTTGGTCATCTCGTGATATTTTATTGCATACTCGAGAAGGCAGATGCAAACACATCTCTAATTTGCATAGGTGCTATATACCTCTTTTGTACGTCATGTTATTTCCAAGAGGGGAGGATGGATGGCACGTGAGAATCCCTTATGCTGATGCACAAGTGAGTGCATTGAGAAATGGTCATTGTGTGACTCAATGACAATACTATGCTTATCAATTGCAAATTCACCCAGATACAAATGCATGCTTGCTACATGGTAGAAGATTGTTGTTGCAACAGTTTATGGTTGATGCCTATTGCAGTGTTGAAGAGTCACGATTATCTTGGCTACGCCATAATCAAGAAAGTTTGCATTCAGAGGTTTATAGTGGTTTAGCAGACATGCTTCATGTAGAAGGAAGTGGAAGTGGTATTGCAGGAAGGACAGTGGGAAGCAGAATAGTGTTACCTTCCAGTTTTACTGGTGGGCCATGACAAATGTATCAACTTTATCAGGATGCCATGGCAATTGTTCGTTCAAAGGGCAAGCCCGATTTATTAATTACTTTCACCTGTAACCCAAAGTGGCCAGAGGTATTAGATGCTTTACTCCCGGGGCAAAGTGCATGTGACCGGCCTGATTTGACTAGAGTATTTCACCAAAAACATTTAGATATGATGAAAAATATCGTGAAGAAGAAGCTCTTTGGTAAGGTGATTGGATATGTGAGTGTCATTGAGTTCCAAAAAAGAGGATTGCCTCATTCACACACATTATTGATCTTGGATAGTGCCCATAAACCTAAGACTGTCCAAGACTATGACAGATTAGTATGTGCCGAATTGCCTGACAAGCAAATGTTTCCTACTTTGCATAATGTCGTGTTGCATTGCAATCACCTTGTGGGCCATTCAATCTAAGTGCAATTTGTATGGATAAAGGGAAATGCACAAGGAACTATCCACGAGATTTTGCACAAGAGACTACTGTGGATGAGAGTGGTTACCCCGTGTATATGCGTCGAAATGATGGAAGAACTGTGGCATTGAAAAAGTGTAATGTTGATAATAGATGGGTTATGCCATATAACCCTTATCTTTCAATCACATATAATGCTCATGTAAATGTGGAAATATGCTCAACAATAGCAGCAGTGAAATATCTTTACAAGTACATATACAAGGGGCATGACAGAGCAACAATAAAATTTAGCACTGTACAAGGTGGGGATGTTAATGCTGCTTGCGTAGTTGATGAGATTCAGAGGTATTTGGATGCACGTTACATCTCTGCATCAGAGAGACTCTTTGAGTATGATTTACACAATGAGAAGCCTGATGTGCAACAGTTGCAAGTACACTTAGATGGGGGTCATAATGTTATCTTCAGAGATGATGATAATATTGCAGATGTTTTTCAGAAGGAAAATGTAGGCAAGACTACTATGACTGAATGGTTTACTTGTAATCAACAACATCCTGAAGCAAACAATACATTGTATAATGATTTCCCTCAACAATGGGTTTGGAACTCCAAGTTGAAGAAATGGACCAAAAGAAAGATTAGAAACACTATAGGGCGCATGTACTTTGTAGCTCCTGTGTGGCAGGGGAGGCATACTATGTTCGCCTACTTCTTACAATATGTAAAGGATCTAAGTCATTTGAAGATTTGCGTTCGCTCAATGGTCACATCTATCCTTCTTTCAAGGCAGCTTGCATTGCCAGAGGGATACTGGAAGATGATTCTGAATGGGTTGCATGTATGAAGGAAGCATCATCCATGCAAAATGCCTTGTAGTTGAGATGTCTTTTTGGTACTATATTGCTATTTTGTGAGCCTTCCTATCCAGGAATATTGTGGAAGACATTTCGGGAAGAAATGATAGAAGATTTTCTATACCAGTTATCGAGAAGCAGGGGTTAGTTTATTGGTATTGAACAATTAGCTGAAACTCATGCACTACTACATTTAGAAGAAATTCTTCGTGCTCACAGACGGACATTGGCAGATTTTGAAGGAATGCCTGAACTAAACAGAAGTGATTTGGAAGTCTTGGGTGAAAATAGATTGCTTTTAGAAGAGAGATCTTTTGATACTGTCGAACAATCTAACCTGTCAAGTGCTATGGAGTCAACATTAACAGATAGCCAGCGTGTTGCTTTCGATGCTGTAATGCATGCAACTGCGACAGATGCAGGTGACATTTTTTTCCTAGATGGTCCGGGGGGATCGGGTAAGACTTATTTGTATAATTGCTTGATGCGTGAGTACGTGGACAAGGGTATGTTGCTTTGGCCACTATATCATCAGGTATTGCTTCTCTACTCTTGGCAAATGGACGTACTGCACATTCTAGATTCAAGATACCTCTGGAGCTAAACAATTCTTCAACTTGCAAAATCCCTGTACATGGACAACTTGCTGAGGTTTTGAGAGTTTGTCAGCTCATTATTTGGGATGAGGCTCCAATGATTCATCGTTATGCTTTTGAAGCATTGGATAGGAGCTTACAAGATGTATTATTCTCAGATAAGCCATTTGGTGAAAAGGTTGTATTAATGGGGGGAGATTTTAGATAAATCTTGCCTGTTATTATGAAGGGAAGACGTGAGGATATTGTTAATGCAGCATTGTGTCGTTCCTTTCTATGGAACTCTATCAAAGTTCTGAAGTTAACTGGAAATATGCGTATTCAATCAAGCAATACTAATAGATGCAATGAGTTTAAACAGTGGGTCATGAATATTGGGAATGGAGTGGATTGTAGCGCTTGGTACATTGGGTATACTCGGAATTGGCTATCACTACGACATATGCTTCATACTTTAGTGAGCGTGCTATTCTTGCTCCAATAAACAGTCAAGTGGATATTGTGAATAAGACAGCTTTGGATGCAATGCCTGGTGAGCCTAAGCAATATTTCAGTGCAGATTCAATTCTTGAAAATGATGAAAATTCATTCCTATATTCCACATAATTTTTGAACACAATCGACCTTCGGGGCGGATATCCACCTCACTGCTTGGTTTTAAAGTTAGAAGCTCCTGTTATTTTGCTTCGTAACTTGGATCCAAGATGTGGACTCTGTAATGGTACACGCATGATATGTAAGGCCTTTCACTCTAAAGTCTTGGAGACTGAAATCATCACTGGTACTAAAGTTGGTGAAAGAGTATTTCTTCCACGGATTACCTTTATATGCAGCGAGGCCCAACTACCATTCACCATGAGGCGGAGACAGTTTCCCGTGCGGCTGGCATTTGACATGTCAATAAACAAATCACAAGTCCAAACCCTAAATGTATTGGGGTTGTATTTGGTGACTCCAGTGTTTACTCATGGGCAATCGTATGTCGCGTTGTCACGAGCATGGTCTCCTCACATGCTGTGAAGGTGTTACTTGAGGATAACACTAATGTGGAGTGTGCATTTGATAATCTTCAAAGTTATACACCTATAACAAACAATATTGTTTATAAGGAGATCTTGATGACTTCAGAGTGACAAGTCAGGTTTCTTATTTAAGTTCTGTAATTTGATTAATTTTGTTGTGATTTTTTTAATACATATTTGTCCATGGTAAAAGTACCTATTTTTGTTGTTTATGTTTTGACAGACATGTCTAAGATTACCTTTACATTAGACATGCCTTTGTCGAGGATAGTAGGTGAGTTATTCTCTATATTTACATAACTTTTCTTGATTACAAAGTATGGAACATGACATTCTATACTGATGTCTATCTGTACAGAGCCACCGCTATGGTCAGCTCCTATTACTGCAGGTCAGGTAGCAGGGATTATGATTGATGCTTATAGGGATGGGTAAGTATAAGTGTAATTGTTAGGAATTGTATAAATATTTTTTGAACCTATATATAAATAATTGTATAACCTATTTGTTATGCTTTGATTTTAGGATATTGCATGACATTGATACGTTTATGGTAAGAGTTGTCGACGAAGGCATCGAGATGTACAGGATCGGTATTCTTGATGAGGAGTGGGATGTCTATTTGTTTTGGAGAGAGATAGACAGATGCTTTGCATCATTTGAGGGGTATTCAATACCCGATGACTGGTTGTTTCTTACATCCTTCATGACCATTGGTATTCATTATGGGTTTTATACTAGAGCTCCTCATGTACCATCCACTCGATGTTCTATTGTACGAGGTAATTTTGATTATGTTTTTCTATTATAAGATTTTTTGGAGATTTTATTTATCGATGTGTCGTTATGTGCAGGTCCTTTTGAGATTTTATTTATCGATGTGTCGTTATATGCAGGTCCTTTTGAGATTTTATTTATCGATGTGTTGTTATATGCAGGTCCTTTTGAGATTTGATTTATCGTTGTTTTGTTTATGCAGGTCCTTTGCATTCATCGATAGTAGAACATGTGCGGGATGGATCACCGCTTTACAATAGAGAGCGTATTGTGAGGAGACAAATGAATGATCCTTCTCACAAGAGAAGAATTCAATTTGTTGATTCTGACATTACTGACTGAGAATACGTATTTTGTGGTGCATTTTGAGAATATGTAATATTGGTCCTTTTTTGCATCTTCTTATGTTACATTACTATGATATTTTTATTTTCGCTATAAATCTACGAGACGTGGATGTTATTTTGAGATATGTATATATGAAGTCACTTGAAATAATGTATTGTGTTTACTTAAAACATGACCTAAATTGGAGAAACTGAACCTATTTTTTGTGGAACTCGCGGGTCCAATATTAGTCTATCTTATAGCCAAGGCGTAGCACTTTTATAATAAAACTTCTATCCTAACCCTACCGGCACAAGTCACAGCGATGGTGAGAGAAATCGCGCTACACCCGGCGAGCGAGATGGCCACAGATCCAGACACGTTTGACAGGAGGGAAGTGAAACGCGTGCCTGTGCCAGACAATCTTGAGAAGGGCTTAAAGGTTTGGCTGATGGATGCGCTTTCTGTGGAGTATGTGTATGTGGAACCATTCGGGGCATGCATTCGGGGATTGGTGTCCAATTGCAGCATTAAATAGTGTAGGTCGGTTGCCCAACGTCGTGCACGCTCGCTTATTTGACGAACCAGGAGGTATGTATGGTGCCTAGGTTCTGTGTGTGTTTGTGAGTAGGGCTTTGGAGATTGGAACTCAACTGCTTCATTCTCTATTTTCAGGCCCACCCAAAAAGCAGCGGATGCAACCAGCTGCTTCAGATGCCAGAGGTAAGCCGACTGACTGGAGGTAGGCAAAGATTTCTGACCCCTGCTCTCTGATTTTTTTCTCTTTTTCATGCTCTTTCAGAAAGGGCGTTTAAGCTGGAATACCAGAACTCGGACAATGTCTCCACTATGTATCGAGCTTTGACATGCATAATGCAAAAGGGTGGCTATGCTCCGAGTGCTGGCCTTTTCCAGTCTAGTGGCTGGGGGAAGAGCAGGCTGGTATGCGAATTGTGGAAGAAGGATGTATGGGTGGTTTATTGTTCGTTTGCGGGCGGGAGTGGCTATCCCAAGAGCTCTTGGATTGCAAAGTGGTTCTGTGAGCAAGCTATGAAGCATCTTGGCAGCGATGAGAGCCTACAAGGGCAACTAGCGTGCATGAATTTTACTTTGGCTTACTTCATCGCATGCATTCGTATGCTGGCAAACAGAGTCAAGAATAGTGGTTGGAGTCATGAACAATTTCTGATAGAGACAATGGAAGGCTCCATGTATTGGAAGGACGTGCAAGAGGAGACCAACAAACTTCTAGAGGAAAACTTCGCCAAAGGTGGTTTGACACAAATTCAGGGTAGCAAGCAGCTTACGTGGACTGTCTGGGAAAAGGAGACTAGGGTGATATTTGAAAATTTACGGCCTAAGGATATTATGATAGAGCATGATCGAAAGTTGGAGATTTTATTTGTGTTTGATGAAGCTAGGCATCTGGTGAGGAATGATAATCACTTGAACTGCTTCCTTCCAATTAGGAGAGCCACCCGTGCAGCCAGTGGAAGCGGAGTTCTAGTGCTGTTTATGGACACATCCTCCGAGATATCAAATTTTTCTGCCCCGGATTGGGCTGACCCTTCAGACCGAGCAGCTGCTTGTGATGTCATGCTAGCACCTCCAATCTGGGGGACCTTCTCAGCAGACATCTCAGAAAAGGATTCACTGCAGCTCTTTTCCACCAAAACTCTCAACAACATTGCTAATCCCCATTGGGCTGTGAGATATGGCAGGCCATTGTGGTGGGCTACTTTCAAGTCTTATTTGCCTGATTTACCTGAAGGGGAGGAGTACACACAAGGAGGGAAGCAAGTTGCCTTCAATGAAACGTACAGCCTTGCTAAAGATAAGCTGTTGGGAGGGCCTGCTAAATGGTATGAATACATCATTAAAAGGAAGGACCTCCCAGAAGAGGCAGCATTGAGTTTGTTAGGAGCTACCGTTGGGCTTGATGTCGATCCCCGTTCTAAACTCGCGTCAGAACTGGTGGCGAATCATCTTCTGTCAGTTCTTTCTGTTTCACCAACTCATGAACTGGTGTGGACAGTGTGGAGCTCTGAGCCACTTGTATCGATGGCTGCAGCAGAGGCCAGTAGAATTCTGAATAGATCAGGAAGGAGTCGGGAACTTTATGGGTCACTAGTGAACGCGCTTGCAGGTGGATGGATTGACGGGGGATTTACAGGGGAGCTGGTAGCTAAGATCATACTTCTACATGCCAAAGATGACGGAGAGCAAACACAGCCTGGCCTCTACACTGTGGATGATTTCTGCAAGCACTTGGTTGGAAAGTCGTTGTTGGAGTTGATTGGGCGAGCATTGACTGACGCGGAAAAGAAGTTAGCCAATGCCCGGTTGCATTTCAACTCTTTTCGAAGGATTTACAAGAAGCTCTCTGATATGACATTTGATGACTTTTTGAAGTGTGCTGAGCGAGGCTGTGCTATCCAATGTGCTGCGGGTGCATGGGGGGTTGATCTGCTCATCTTTGCCTTTACTGGTGGTGATGATGAGGAGTTGACAGTGGACAATATAACGGTTATCTATGTTCAGGTGAAGTTAAGGGAAAAAGAGGATGCTACAAATGTAACTGCTGCCAAGGCTTCTCCTCATTATGCAAGGTTGAGTGTAGCATTAAAGTTGCCTTACATGAGCTTATATATGAATGTGTTTGATAAAGGCGATAAAGCAAGGGCCTATTGGGTGGATCCAATGGTAATTTCAGCTTCAGTAGAAGCATCTGCTTCAAAACCCATCCAAACTGCTCTGAAGGAGATTACGAAAGAGCAGGAGATGCAGGGGAGCAGCAAGCAGTCTGACGTTGATTTCATGGAGATCGAAGGAGATCAAGGGGAAAAGAAGGGACCAGCTGTTCAGGCATGGAAAGCTTGGCTCAAAGTGAGAGGTGAAAATCTGCAAACTGTCCTTGTCGTAGAGGGCTTGGAGGCTTTTGTGCTGGATGAAGGCCTGAAGGAGCAGCTTAAACTAATTGTGAAGACTTCAAGATCTCCCTTTTTCACGGATGATCGTAATGATCTTCACAAGGAGTTACTGGAGCTCCAAAAGTCGGGTTTGCAAGAGATGTTCAAAATTGAGAATTTTTGGGACTTTTGAGTAAGGGACTGCAAAGAGGTAAATCCATTAAGCAGGTGACTTCCATTTTGACCTTTGCCTCTCTCTGATGACACCAATTGCATGATATGTCTTAAGTGATCGCACACTGAGCTGCTTTGAATGGATGTAGTGGAAAGGTTATATTTCCCAATCCAACCACCTTCAATTGCTGTAGCTTTAAAGCTTGTGGGAGCATGGGAGGTGGGGCAAGATTGCTACATGGGGTTATTCGAAAACGATATTGCACTCCAAAATGTTTTGGTGGACGTTGGATGTGTAAATGTGAGGTGGTGTTCTTGAAGATGTTTGGTGGATATCTATGTCGTGTTTTTGGTGTCTTGGTCTTGTTCTATTCACTTGGTCTGTGCTAGTAGACATGCCCAGTAAAGCCCGGGTGAGTAAGCAGGGGAAGAATAGACATTGAAAATTAATTTTGCATAGACATTGAGAAAAAATTGAAGATGGTGTTGTTATGCGGGAGATGCCAAGAATGTTGTATGGGGTTGCTTAGGACCGATGTTGTGCTTAGTGCTACTCTATTGGATTGTTATTTTATGTGGGTTGCCCTTTTTAAAGCACAAGTGCTTGAGAAGCTCCCTCTTGGGATGTTGCCCCTTGAATGCATTGATTGCATGCAGAGCCGATGTAAATGCACGTTACTTCGGATGAAAGTGCAAAGGCACAATCAACTTTGCCAAAGCTTGTTGATGGCGTAGGAGCAACTAACAAGGTGGGATGAATTCATAATTGAAGTATACAGAAGCACGATGAGTTATTTGCTGTGCAGACAAAACACCCAATGGGATCACAATGAACTATTTGCTTTGTAATTAGAAAGGGTATGCCCAATGGCATCAAAGTAAGAAAGCATTGGATACGAGATCATTTCCCAAATGAAATTGTGTTTTTTTGTTATTAGTTTGTAGTTTTGTCTACATTGTTGGTTATTAAAACTTGGGTCAAGGTGAATATTTGGGAATGGGTTGATTATGTACGTAAAGACTCGGAAGCTTATGAATTTGAAAAAGATTGTGTGTTTGTGCAATGGAGTAAATACATACTCATCATTATGAAAAGAATTAGAAGCTTGTTATTTTCATGTGTAAGCAGGGCTGATTTATTATATCTTTGAATTATGAATTTGAAAAAAAATAGTTTTGTTTGGCAATGGGTTGATGTAAAGGCTTCCAAACTTGTTATTTTCATGTGTAAATAGGGGTAGTTTTAAATATCTTTGAATTATGAATTTGGAAAAAAATTTGCTTTTGTGCGTCGAGATTATATAGATACATAAAATTATAGAATTATATTTGAAGTTTGAATGTGCACATCGAATAAAGAATTAAGACATTTGAATTAAAATGAGAACATGGCTTGATCAAATAAGTAATCATAGAGAAACAAAGTTTGTGCTAGACCTTTTTTTTGCATTGGTGGCCAACACACACATTTGCCCCTTGGTCAAACACATTTTCAATGCGACATTTTCTTTATTATTCCTCTAGAAGTAGTCTATTTTTGTCATCTTAATTGTTAGTGATAATAGTTTTTACTACATGAATTGAAAATTTTAGCTTTTTCAATGGTTTTAATAAATAAAATTTGTTTTTGATGGCACCAAAGGACGACAATAAAACAACATTTGTGATAGAATGTGCAAAATTTACAAGTAATGTCATGACATTTGATTAATAGGATATCCCTACTATATTTCAAACATGGGTCCAAGAAGCATTTTCTCCTCTTCTCACAACATTAATAAGAGTGTTTTGCACAACTTTAGTGGTCACTACCTATACCCTAGAAGTACCCATGCAAATACAATGAGGGATGTACCCAAGAAGCCCATTCATGCCTAGGTCTCCACTTGCCCTACCAAAAGCCATGGTACCTCCAGAACCCTAGCCACACGGCAACAAGCAGCCATTTATGTGTGTGTGTGTCTCACACACACACACACACACACACACACATATATATTTACGTACGTATATATATATATATATATATATATATATATATATATATATATATATATATATATACGTGTGTATGTGTACCTATATATATCTATATAAATATATTGTAATAGGTCTCTAGTAAATTTTTCCATAATGAAAGTTTGGAAATGGTTTTTAGATGATTTTAATCAAGTAGAGAAAGTTTGATAGCAGTGTTTTTTTACATTCTCTCTCTAGACTTTTGGGGGGCGTTTTTGTGTGGTAATTTAGAGCATGTTGGAGTTAGAATTTCGGAAAGGTTTGTATGAGAGAGTTGTAGTTTTTAGGACTTCGAAAAAGTTTTTAGGACTCCTCTTGATCAACATAGCCTTGGACATGTAGCTTGATCAAAGGAGATACATGCATCAAGCAAGATACATAATCTTGCATAGTCTCTCCCTTTTCGAGCTTGAGAGCACGCCATGCCGTGAGCGCATCATCCTTGGCTTGATCGGGTAGGAATTGCTCCATGTGATAGCAACCCTACAAGCTCTCCAAGTCTTGGGCCTCAATCCTTCAGAGCGAAGACATGCCCACCATTGGCGGGACCTTTTCATGTACATAGCTATATGGCACAGCTTTGATTGTTTGGTAATCTGCTCCCCACCAAACGCCGCATCAAATTGATGAATAAAGCTTAGCAGTTTATCTGTATTAACATACGTGCCATCAAATGTGAGAAAAGTCACTCTCTTTCCACCCTCTTTGAACTTTTGAAGCTTATGAGCTCTCTTCCAAACATAGTAGGTCCTTTTGCACCTTCGTGGTGCGACATGACTAAGAGCACTTGACCTTTCTTGTGGAAAGCTTCTTTCATCATATTTTGGGGGTAAAGGTCTTGGAGGTGAAGGAGACCTTCTTCTTCGTTTTGATGGAAACCGCTTCTTTCACTTCTTCCACTTTTGGATGAGGACCACTTGAAGGAGATCTTTGCCTTCTATGAGTGTGGTTAGGAGAGCGATGGGAATGTCGTTCTTGACGAGCACTTGATGGAGATTTTCCCTCCCCTTCTCCAAAGTCCTTCTAACATGCTCACTCCCTTGTGGAGAATTGACTTCTCAAGGTGGAGACCTTGTCGTAAGAACCATGCCATGAGCAAACATCAGAGCTTGAACCATAGGCCTTAAAGATGGAATATGTTGTGCATAATGCAAGCTTTGTACTAGATTTCTTAGAGCATGGGTTCCTTTTGTCGATGCTTCATCTTCCTTTCAGTTTACTTGGTGTCAACTACGTTCATTATGTGGAATAGAAGACATGATTCCTTCACAAAAATCACTACCGTTTATCTGAGTACTTAGATCATAACTTCATTAAAAGTTCAAGTTTTAATTGAAGCAACACCTACAAGGCTCTGTTACCACTGAAATTGCATTATGCTCTTTTTAGGCAAATAACAAGTATTTACTCTTAGATCTTTTAGCAACTAGTCTTAATGACACGTCGGCTCTCCTAGGTAATGAATGCCCTTAGTAATGGTAGCATGTGATAAGAATAACATCGTAACTAATGCATTCATTTGGCAACTCACACACATATTCAATTAGCATGCATATCAAGCACATTAAGGAAAGATGTTCACACAATCTTGACGGTCAGATTTCTTGAGGTCCCTCAAAAGGTTTTATATTAATCGTTGCTCTTGAACTCTTTACAAAAAGAGAGTAGCTTGAACTAATACATCATTAGGACCATGGAGGCTAGGATCTGCTTCTCTCATGCACTACATTGTTCTCTTCTCAAAGCTTCAATGGCTATTCAAGACAAGAGTACTTGTGGAGAAAAGGAGAGCGTTGAAGAGGATGAGGAAAGGAGCTTGAGATGAAAGTGCTCCATAGCCTGAGTATTACATAGCTACCAAGGGTGGGTAAATAATCATAAGCATATAGCTTGCATATGAGTGCTTGAGCTTGAAGAGCTTTGTGAGAGCTTTCACTTGAGCTCTTGAACACCCAAAATTGCCTTTTGGTCAGAGAGATATACCTCCTTGAAGCTCATGACTTGGAGAGGTGGAAAGTCATGCCAAAATTAGTATCCATGTGACTAGAGAGAGGTGGAGAATGGCCAAGGCATGGGATAAAGAGGGTGCTTAATTCTTGCCCTCTAAATGGGTGAAAAATGTCCCAATTGGCTAAACAAAGCCCTTATTCCCATTTTCATGATCCTTTGACGTCATTCCCACTTTTCCCACCTCCCGTAAGCAGTATTTTGGCAATTTTAAGTCCCTTAGAGGCAAATTTGTGCTCCATAAAATATTTATGAGATCCTAGGAAAAATTTCCATGCACTTGCGAAGTGGTATTCACCTATTGGCACTTCCCTAGCCTTGAATTCACTTTCATACATGCCTTGTTGTCCAACAACATGTACGTTCTTATACTTTATCTCTCCTGAATGGCCACTTTGAGAGAGAGAAAAGACTTGGTAAAGCACAAAACTTATCAAAATTACTTTTTGATGACACAAACACACACACACACACACACACACACACACACACACACATACATATATACATACATACATACATAGATATATACATATAAAGATATATATATACATATATATATAAACACACACACACACACACATGCATACAGACATATATATATACATGTATCTATATCTATATATATGTATGTATGTATGTATGTATGTATGTATATGTATATGTATAGATATATGCATAGATATATATATATATATATATATATATATATATATATATATATATATATATATATACATATACATACATACATATATATATATGTATGTATGTATGTATATATATATATGTATGTATGTATGTATATATATATATATATATATATATATATATATATATATATATATATGTATGTATGTATGTATGTATGTATGTATCACACACACACACACACACACACACATAACGTGAGGCCGCACTTAAAGATTAAGGATACTTTTCACAATCTCAATCTCAATCACAATCTCAATCTAAATCTCCAAGAATCTCAACCACAACCACTATTGCAATCACAATCGAGGGCCTCCAATTTATAAAAACTGGAGTGTGCCAAAATTTGGAGTTTTCCAAGAAAAACGCCCTCATAAAAAAGCATCCAACAAAAACGGCATCCATCAAATATAATGTACACCAAAATTGGCGCCCATAGAAAAAAGACGTGTTCTTCAAGAAAAAGCGTGAAATCAATTTGCATTAAGCTCTTTTAGGGCAAATAACAAAAGTATTTACTCTTGGCTCTTTTAGTATAACTAGCCTTAATGACGTGTGCTAAACAAGAACACAATCAAGAATCGATTTTTCCAGTCCCTCATATATAGAGGACATTTTTGATAAGCTAGAAGGTTCATCTTACTTTAGTAGGATAAACCTTAAAAGTGGCTATCATCAAATAAGGATAGTACCTTATGACATCCATAAGATTGCTTTTTCGTACGCAATTTGTCTTCTATGAGTACGTGGTGATGGCCTTTAGCCTTACCAATGCTCTAGCAACCATAATAGGTTGATGGAAATATTAGTTAGGAAGCATGGGGCATACATTGGAGTGTTCTAGATGATATTATTATCTACTCTAGGACAATAGAAGAACACAAAGAGCACTTAAAGGCAATGCTAATAGACTTTATGTAAATGGGAAGAAAAGTGAGTTCTTCCTTAAAGAGGTAAGGTACCTTGGTCATACTATCTCTAAGGAGGGTACCCAAATGGATCCTGAGAAGCTTAAGGTAATAGATGAGTGGCCACAATTGAAGAACCTTCATGAGTTAAGAAGCTTTATTGGCATGTGCTCCTATTATAGATGCTTTATTTCAAAGGTCTCTATAATAGTGGGTCCGCTCCATAATTTGACAAAGAAAAAGGTCAAATTCCAATTGACCATGAAAGAAGACAATGCTTTTAAAGAGCTCAGGAAAAGACTTATGATGAACAAAACCACTTTTGGTATTTCCCAATTTTAATAAGCCTTTTGAAGTTCGTTGTGATGCTTGTGGTGATAGCATTGGGACTGTTCTTCCTCAAGAAGGACATCCTATTACTTATGAAAAGAGAAGGTTGACCTCACAAGAACAAGTACTAGGAATCTATGAGAAAGAACTGCTTGCAGTTATTCATGCTTTAGGTTCTTGGAAGCATTACTTGTTGGATACACCCTTCATAATACGTACAGATCATCAAAGCATTACTTATTGGGTACACCCTCTATAATATATATAGATCACCAAAGCATTAAATACTAAGCGAAATGCGGTTACGTATGCACGCTTATGGGGGCCTAGAGTAAATGTTGTCTCCATAGTACATAATCATGATCTTGCAAGTATGATTGACAAGTATGCACAAGATGAAGACTATATCTCTATCATGGCAGATTTAGAGAGTAGCAAGGCCCATGAACCTTTCTCACTAAAGAAGGATTCCTCTTGCATGGTTCACAATTATGTGTAACCAAGGAACTTCGTGAGAGAAGTTGATGTATGAGGCTCATGCTCCACCATATGTAGGGCATCGTGGTATCCAAGCCACTACTCAAGGAATAGAAACTTACTTCTATTCGCCAATTATGCGAAAGGACATCCATGATTATGTAGAACAATGCAGGGTATCTCAGAAGGTCATGTATGATAGAGGAAAAGCCCCTAGATTGTTGCAACCATTGCCAATTCTAGAGCTCCATGGGAGAGTATTTCAATGGACTTCATCTTTGGATTGTCCAACTCCATCATGGAAATATGAGTATATGGACAATGGTAGACCGATTGAGTAAATAGGCTTATTTCATATTTGTTAAAGAGGACTATTAAGTCGCACCACATGGCTACCATATTCATATCCCAAAATTTCAAGTACCACGGGATGCCAAGTTCAATAGTCTCTGATGGAGACCCAAGAATGACAAGTCTCTTTTGGAGGGGGCTATTTGAAAATTTGGGCGCAAGACTCAATTTCTCGTTGACCTATCACTCTCCTCAAACAGATGGGCAAATAGAGATTGTGAATTCTATAATCCTTGATCTTCTCAAAGGCTATGTTGGAGAGAAAGATCAAAGTAAACAATGGGAGAAATACTTACCTATAGTAGAGTTTGCATATAATAACATGGTGCATACCTCTACAAGGAAGTCTCCATTTGAGATAGTTGACGGCCACCCAAAGCCTCCACCTATCTTAAGGATGCATTCAAACATATTTGCAGCTAATGAGTATATGAATGACATTAAGATAGCTTTTCAAAAGATAAAAGAAGCAATACAAGTGTCACAACAAAAGCAAAAAAAAGTTGCTGAGATAAGCATTGAAGGCCTAAAAGAGGATGAATGGGTCTTGTTGAAGTTTCCCAAGGCTTGTTTATGTCAAAAGATAGGGGCAAGCGTTGGCGAGGACGGGCCATGAGACATCAAAAGATTTATCCTAATATTGGTAAGAGGTATTATGGTCCATTTTACTTTCTTAAAAGTATCAATGAAACATCTTTTAGAATCAAGTTGTTAGAGCATTGGTATATACATAATGTTATTCATGTGAGTCTGCTTAAGCCGTTTAAAGGTACACCTCCAAAAATGGACCCTATAGAAGAGGATCCTTTTGCGATTGAGGACCAAGAGGAGATCCTACGACCTAAGGCCATCCTTAAGCATGAGGATAACATTCTTCAAAGTGGTAAGGTAATACGCAGGTATTTGATTAAGTTTAAGAATTATCCACTTAAAGATGCTAAATGGATGCGGGAACCCTAGTTGAAGGAACCTTGTCTTGTTGCAAGATTATAAGTTCCTTCATGCTTTAAATGATAACCAAGACATCAATGTATAAAAATGCTTAAATATTTAATGCAATGTTTCTTTTCTTTACTAATGTGCATTAAAAGTTTTTGTGTGTGTACACTAATGTTTCCAAGGAATACTTTAGCGATGACTTTGTCTCCTAAATACCTACTACTAGACTTGCCATCTAGTTTAGGAATGCATTTTTGCTCAAATGTGGATCTAGAGCATAGATGGGCTTCCTTTCACTTGATACAAGCTTAATCGAGTCGATTATGATTTTAAGGGAGGGGTAATGTCATCAAAATTTAAGTTTGATGTGTTTTGTGGTTTATCAAGGGTTTTCTCTCTCTTAAATTGGCCATTTTGGAGAGAGGAAGCACAAGAAATCACATGTTGTAGGACAATAAGGCATGTATGAAAGTGAATTCAATGCTAGGGAAGTGCCAAAAGCTGAATGCCACTTAACAAGTGCATGGAAAATTTTCCTAGGATCTCATCAATATTTTACAGAGTACAAACGGGCCTTCGAGGGACTTAAAATTGCCAAAATACGGATTATGGGAGGTTGGAAAAGTGAGAATGAGGTCAAAGGATCATGAAAATGGGAACAAGGGCTTTGTTTTGACAATTTGGGATAAGAACTAAGCGCCCTCCCCCTCCCATGCCCTACCCATACACTTCTCTCTAGCCACATGGATGCTAATTTTGGCACCACTTTCCACCTCTCCAAGTCGTGAGCTTGAAGGAGGTATATCTCTCTCATCACAAGGAAATTTGGAGTGTTCAAGCACTCATCTCACAAAGCTCTTCAAGCTCAAGCACTCATATTGGAATCAAGTTGCATTAAGCTCTTTTAAGGCAAATAACAAGTATTAGCTCTTTTAGCAACTAGCCTTAATGACACTTATGATTTCCTTATAATTAATGCCCTTAGTCGTGATAGCATGTTATAAGAACAACATAGTGGCTAATGCATTCATTTAGCAACTCACACACATATACAATTCGCATATGCGTAACAAGCACATTAAAGCAAGATCTCGACACAATCAACACAAGATTGAGGGTTGGATTTCTTGAGGCTGCCGATCCCCCATTGAGAGGCTTTGTATTAATCTTTCCTTTTGAAGTCTTTACAAAAAGAGAGTAGCTTGAATTAATACATCATTAGGACCATGGAGGCTAGGATCTCCATAACCCATGAGCTTGTTGGCTTGCTTCTCCCTTGCACTACATTGTCCTCTTCTCAAAGCCTCAATGGCTATTCAAGCCAAGAGTACTTGTGGAGAAAAGGAGAGCTTTGAAGAGGATTAGGGAAGGAGCTTGAGATGAAAGTGCTCCATAGCTTAAGTATCATACTTAGCTACCAAAACGGGTGGTACATAATCTTAAGCATATAGCTTGCATATGAGTGCTTGACCTCGAAGAGCTTTGTGAGAGCTCTCACTTGTGCTTTTGATCACTCTAATTAGCTTATTAATGAGAGAGATAAACCTCCTTGAAGTTCATTACTTGATGAGGTGAAAAGTGATGCCAATTTTAGCATCCATGTGGCTAGAGAGAGGTGGAGAATGGGCAAGTCATGGGAGGAGGAGCACGCCTAGATCTTGCCCTCTAATTGGGTTAAAAGTGTCCCAAATTGGCCAAACAAAGCCCTCATTCCAATTTTTATTATTCTTGGCCCTCACTTCCACTTTTGTCACCTCTCATAAGCCGTATTTTAGCAAATTTTAAGTCCTTCGAAGGCCTGTTTTTTGTACTCCATAAAATACTAATGATATCCTAGGGAAATTTTCCATGCACTTGTGAAGTGGAATTCACCTTTTGGTACTTCCGTAGCCTTGAATTCACTTCCATATATGCCTTGAATTCACTTCCATATATGCCTTACTATCCAACAATATGTGCTTTCTTGTGCTTCTTCTTTCCCAAATGGCCACTTTTAGAGAGAGAAAAGCCTTGATAAAGCACAAAACTCATCAAAATTAAATTTTGATGCCCCTCCCTTGAAATCGTAGTCATCCTCGACGATGCTTGTATCAAGTGAAAGGAATCCCATCTATGCTCCGGATCCACATTTGAGCAAGATTACATTCCTGAACTAGATGGCAAGTCTAGTAGGTGTTTAGGAGACAAAGTCATCGTTAAACTATTCCTTGGAAACATTGGTGTATACACATAAAACATTTTAATGCATATTAGTAAAGAAAAAAAAAGAACATTGCATTAAATCTTTAAACATTTTTATACATTGATGTCTTGGTTATCATTTAAATCATGAAGGAACTTATAATCTTGCAAACAGGGCAAGAGAATCCTTCAGTTTTGGGGTTCATGCATCTATTTAGCATCTTCAAGAGGATAATTCTTAAACTTAATTAAATAGCTACATATTACCTTACCACTTCGAAGAATGTTATCCTCATGCTTAAGGATGGCCTCAGATTGTAGGATCTCCTCTTGGTCATCAATCTCAGGAGGATCCTCTTCTATAGGGTCCATTGGGGATGTACCTTTAAATGGCTTAAGTAGACTCACATGAAAGGCATTATGTATATGCCAATGCTTTGGTAACTTGAGTCTAAAAGACATTTCATTGATCCTTTTAGGAATCTAAAATGGACCACAATATCTCTTAGAAAGCTTAGGATAAATCTTTTGATGATGTGTGGGCCTTCGTTGCCAATCCTTGTCCGTTTTTTAATGTAAACAAGCCTTGGGAAACTTGAGCAAAACCCATTCATCCTCTTTTAGCTCTAAAGGCCTTTAATGCTTATCAGCAACCCGTTTTTGCTTTTGTTGTGACACCTCAATAGCTTCTTTTATCTTTTGAAAAGCTATCTTGTTGTCATGGACATACTCATCAGCTACTACGAATATATTTGAATGCATCCTTAAGAGAGGTAGGTGGAGGCTTTGGACGACCTTCCACAATCTCAAATGGAGAATTCCCTATAGAGGTATGCATTGTGTTATTATATGCAAACTCTACCAAAGGTAAGTATTTCTCCCATTGTTTACTTTGATCTTTCTCCCCAACATAGCTTTTGAGAAGATCAAGGATGATGGAATTCACAATCTCTGTTTGCCCATCCGTTTAAGGGTGATAGGTCGACGAGAAATTGAGTTTAGTGCCCAAATTTTCAAATAGCCCCCTCCAAAAGAGACGTCATTCTTGAGTCTCTATCAGAGACTATTGAACTTGGCATCGCATGATGGTACTTGAAAAATTAGAATGTGAATATGGTGGCCATGTGGTCTTCTTAAAAGGTATGAAATGAGCCTGTTTACTAAATCAGTCTACCACTGTACATATACTCGTATTCCCATGTATGCACTTCAGCAATCCAAAGATGAAGTCCATTGAAATACTCTCTCATGGAGCTTCTAGAATTGGCAATGGATGCAACAATCCAAGGGATTTTCCTCATCATATACTTGAACTTTTGACATACCATGCATTGTTCTACATAATCATGCATGTCCTTTTGCATAGAGGGCCAATAGAAGTAAGTCTTTGTTGCTTGAGTAGTGGCTTGAATGCCATGATGCCCTGCATATGGTGGAGCATGAGATTCATACATTACCTTCTCAATCATGAAGTTCTTTGGTTTCACATAATAGCCGTGAACCATGCAAGAGGAATCCTTCTTTTATTGAGAAAGGTTTGTGGGCGTTGTTACTCTCTAAATTTGCCATAATAGAGATATAGCCTTCATCTGGTGCATACTTGTCAATCATGCTTGCAAGATCATGATTATATGCTATGGAGACGGCATTTACTTTAGGCCTTCATGAGAGTGCATCCACAACCGCATTTTGCTTTCCCGGGATATGGGCTATGTGAAAATGAAATTGAGAGAGAAAATTAGCCCATATCATTTGCTTGTCATTAGAAATCTTGGTTTGTGTAAAAAAATATTTAATGCTTTGGTGATATGTATGTATTATGAAGGGTGTACCCAACAAGTAATGCTTCCAAGAATCTAGAGCATGGATAACTGCAAGTAGTTCTTTCTCATAGATTCCTAGTACTTGTTCTTGTGAGAGTTCAACCATCTACTTTCATAAGCAATAGGATGTACTTCTTGAGAAAGAAAGCCCCGATGCTATCACCATAAGTGTAAGATTCCTCCCCAGCCTCTCAAAATGTCCAGCATATTCCCCTGTAATCAATTCCCTCTTCAGAAATATAAGAGATCTTGTCTCTGCCTGTTTTGGCATAGAGAGAGAAAATATTCTAGAGAGAGAATATTCAGATTTTGAATATTTTTGGATAGAAAAATATCTCATCTTATTAAAATGAATTCCCCTGAAACAGAAATTCAGAAAGAATTTTCCAATGTGCAATTAGAATTAATTGGAAATGGGTATAAAGAACCTTAGCCTAAGGGTCTAGATTTTTAGAAATTTTTGGATTATGGTCCAATTAAGGTTCCTATGGGCCAATAGCATCAATCCATGTGTAGGGAGGAGATAAATACAATTTTGTAAAAGAAGATACCCAAAAATGAGTAAATGCTCATATAAGATGAAGAGTTGACTATGTACAAGGTTTATTAGTAAGAAACTGTGAGTAATATCAAAAATATGAGATATTTTGGGTATCCAAAAATGAGTAAATGCTCACATAAGATGAAGAGTTGAAAATGTACAAGGTTTATTAGTAAAAAACTATGAGAAATATTAAAATTATGAGATATTTTGGGTATCCAAAAATGAGTAAATGCTCACACAAGATGAAGAGTTGAAAATATACAAGGTTTATTAGTAAAAAACTATGAGCAATATTAAAAATATGAGATATTTTGGGTATAATGATTCCATTTTGGGTATAATGATTCCATTTTGACACATATGTAAGGAAGGGGAGTTCTTTAAAGGAGGTGCATATTTCACATGCTTGAATGAGTTTTAAACTCAAAAATAATGTGATATTTTTATCTCTCCTCTCTCTTGAACCAAACCAAATCAAAATGGAACCAAACCGAATAAAAAAGGAACCAAACTAGGTCCAAATCTAGTCCAAATTCAACCAAACTGAATTTGGAAAATTCTAGAATTTAGTTAGCTTTGGTTAGAGCTTCCCTCTCCTATAAATAGAACATGAGTCCTTTGAAAAAAATAGAAGAATTTTACTATACTAGAGCTATGCTGAAATAATGCTAATTTCTACTATTCTCTAAAATTCTCTCCAAATTGAAGAAATTGGAGCTTCCCTCTTTCTTCAATCCCCATTGGTGGCATACTTAACCAATTAATTGGTTGGGGGCCTCTACCGTGAACAAAGAATCAAGCAATTTGTAAGGTAATTAGTGAATTTTGATCATTTTCTATAATTTCTCAATGTTTCTCTCTTCTCAACCCCTCTCAAGCTTGAGAAGCTTAATTGGAATGGTTTTTGAATGTTATTGAAGTTAATTGATGAATGGTAGTGAAGAGTTACATAATTTGATGAATGCTATTGAAGTTAATTGATTAATGATAGTTAAGAATTACATAAATTTCCATTTATGCTTAATTCTAATGGTTTTTATGTAATTTCTCTCTCTCACTCAAGAAATGGTCATACTCATGACCCATTCTCAATCCAAATAAAGCTTTTCATAAAGCTTTTCTTTAATCCAAGATTAATCTATGCTTGAGGTCAAATTAATGGCTTTTTTCTATGTTTTTAGTTTATGTATTTCATGAATATTAATGATTCAATCCATTATTGGGTTAATGATCCAATTAGGGATCATTCTAATCATTTTCTTAATGATAAGCTTTATCCTTCAAAATAAATTGAGATTTATCAGTCATAGTAGCGGAGCTATGGTAAAATTTTTATAAAAATTACACATAAAATAATTTTATTCAAAGCATGAAAAGAGAACTTCCTACCATATTCTAGGAATTATCATCCTAGATTAATTGAAAGAATTTTATTGTAATCATGGAGAAATTAATTTTTATGTTATGCATAATTGATGATTATTTTATTATAAAAGTGTTACTTTTATCATATTTGGATTTCATGCATAGAGGTATGCATAAAAGAATTATTATTTTAATTTAAAAGTGTTTCTTTTATCATATTTGGATTTCATGCATAGAGGTATGCATAAAAGAATTATTATTTTAATATAAAAGCGTTTCTTTTATCATAATTGAATTTCATGCAGAGGTATGCATAAAAGTTGATTATTTTATTATAAAAGTGTGACTTTTATCATATTTGGATTTCATGCATAGAGGTATGCATAAAAGTTGATTATTTTATTATAAAAGTGTGACTTTTATCATATTTGGATTTCATGCATAGAGGTATGCATAAAAATTGATTATTTTATTATAAAAGTGTGACTTTTATCATATTTGAAATTCATGCATAGAGGTATGCATAAAAGTTGACTATTTTATTATAAAAGTGTGACTTTTATCATATTTGGATTTCATGCATAGAGGTATGCATAAAAGTTGATTATTTTATTATAAAAGTGTTGCTTTTATCATATTTGGATTTCATGCATAGAGGTATGCATAAAAGTTGATTATTTTATTATAAAAGTGTTGCTTTTATCATATTTGGATTTCATGCATAGAGGTATGCATAAAAGTTGATTATTTTATTATAAAAGAGTTACTTTTATCATATTTGGATTTCATGCATAGAGGTATGCATAAAAGTTGATTATTTTATTGTAAAAGTGTTACTTTTATCATATTGAATTTCATGCATAGAGGTATGCATAAAAGATATTCTTTTTATACTAAAAGTGTGATTTTCATCATAAATGGATTTTATGCATAACTTA
The DNA here is from genome assembly GCF_041138505.1 of Cibotium barometz. Lineage (NCBI taxonomy): Eukaryota > Viridiplantae > Streptophyta > Polypodiopsida > Cyatheales > Cibotiaceae > Cibotium > Cibotium barometz. Next base: position 29,297,902 of record NC_141100.1, read on the forward strand.
GATGCATAAGAGAAATTCATTTATTCTAAAAGTGTAATTCCTACCAAATTGAATTTATGCATAGGAAGATGCATAAAAGAATGGAATTTCAATTCAAAAGTGTTATTCTCATCCAAATTGAATTTATGCATAGGAAGATGCATAAAAGATTGAATTTTAATTCAAAAGTGTCATTTTCATTTAAAATGAATTTATGCATAGGAAGATGCATAAAAGATTGATTTTTATTTCGAAAGTGTTAGTCTCCTTAAATGGAATTTATGCATAAATAAATGTGTAGAGAAATCTTATATAAGAATTCTCCTGTATTCTATATATAGATATGGGAAGTGATAGGATGTGATAAGAGGTGTATGAGATGTGATAAGATGTGTATGGAAAGTGATAGGATGTGATAAGAGGTATATGAGATGTGATAGGATGTGATAAGATGTGTATGAGATGTGATAGGATGTGATAAGAGGTGTATGGGATGTGATAAGATGTGATAAGATGTGTATGGAAAGTGATAGGATGTGATAAGAGGTGTATGAGATGTGATAGGATGTGATAAGATGTGTATGAGATGTGATAGGATGTGATAAGAGGTGTATGGGATGTGATAAGATGTGATAAGATGCATATGAGATGAGTTAGGAAGTGATAAGATGAGTCAAGATGTGATAAGATGTGTATGGGATGAGGTAGAAGTGTATGTGATGGGATAAGATGTATATGGGTTGTGATAGGGCAAGAATGGATGTAGATACGGATATGGATATATGTATGTGGATGTGGACGTATGAATGAGGATGTGAAAAATGATATATGCATGTAGATGTGGATGTATGGATGTGAATGTGGATGTGGATGTGGATGTATGGATATGGATATGGATGTGTATGTATGAATGTGGATATGGGAAGTGGATGTATAAATGAGGATGTGAAAATGGAGGTAAGCATGTAGATGTGGATGTATGTATGTGAATGTGGATGTGGATGTGGATGTATGGATGTGGATATGGATGTGTATGTATGAATGTGGATATGGGATGTGGATGTATAAATGAGGATGTAAAAATGGATGTATGCATGTAGATGTGGATGTATGGATGTGAATGTGAATGTGTATGTGAATTAATGTGTCGTCGATATAAGGAAATGGATGAGAATGAGTACACATTGAATGGAATGTGGAATAAGTAATGTGGACTAAGGAGGGATAATGTGGAAAGACGAGAGTTTGATTTAGAAACTGTATTTTGTGATTGTTTGTAAATGACTGTTTTATGTCAAGAATGCTGGGAAAGCATTTTGACCGCTTGTGGATTAAGGTCATGAAGACCTAACTGTTAAAGTTGCAACTGCTGACGGAGAGTCAATGGAGGACGTCTCGCGTAGCAAGGTCGACCGAGGTCTTGACCAGCCTCGGTTCGATTTAAATGGTGAGCTTCCGGTACGGTGGATGAGGGACCAAGGAAGCGGCCTATGAGTGAAGCGCTAGGTCACCTGCGAAGGATCCTAGAGGGTACTGACCATACGGTGCTCGAGCTCTGGGTCGCCAAAGATACCCACACGTGCGTCGTGAAAGATATTGGAACAAGGAATAAGAGTTGTTTTCTGAAATCGGACATGGATCTGGTTGATTGACTTTGCTGGTCCTCAACGGATGAGTCCATGGCTCTTTTATATGGATCTGTGGGTTGATCTTGCTGATGTTCCACGGAGATTCCATTCTATTATATGAATATATTACCGGTTACTATGAGCTAGGAACTATGGAAAAGGCCCCTGAGAGAACAGGTGGTGAGCGTTCTGGTTGCCAATGATGCCATAAGTATACCGATGAATGAATGACTGGAAATAAGGATTCAACCAGAGATTTTGAGGATTGTCATCAGTGACATAATGGTTTCATTAAAGGATTGTTTTAAAGTTAGCTGATGCTAAGAAAAAGGCAATTTCATATTGGGTGTGTAAGTGGTGTGGCTAATTTTATGTTTGCATGAATTTCCGGCTAGGGGGCCTTGGAACTCTTTTCCTTGGTACCCGGGACAAAACCTAACCAAATTCCAAATTGGATCCCATCACTACAGTGGTTGGGCGGTTGGCTAACCCATGGGATCGGATGGGGTTAGGCTGGACTGATGGATCCGTAAATCGAGACTCAAAAATTTGGTTATTACGATAGATGAAGTAAATCCCGGATAGTAATTGTTCTATGGATAGGAATCAACGGCTGTGTCTCTTGATGGGGTAAAAAGCGTTGATCCCAATGATCCAAGTGCAAGTTTCTTCCTTGATCTGACCGAGTATCTTTATAGGTGCAATCGGATCAGATTGATCACTAATGGTCTTGACTACGTTAGAGTAAAAAGTTATCTTGGAGGAATCGCGCGTGCTTTCCGGATAAGGGAAGTTTTTTCGGGTTCGGTTTTGGAAAAACCGACGGATTAGTCTTTTGTTCAGATATCCGTGGTGGACGAGGCCCCGAATGTGGGATCCCTGTCCCGCGCGAGAAGTGCTACTTCCGCTGCTTGTACCCCGAAACTGTTGCTCGGTGGGAACAGGGATCTTACCGTTGGTATCAAAGCGATTAAAGATCAACTGAGAAGACAAATATGTCAAAAATTTATCAAGAAACACAAAAAGGTTGTAATTGTGTGATATAATTCATACAATTTGATATTCAAACTGAAAAATTCGTAATTTAGTAATTGGGTTTTCAGATGGAAGTACCGCAATAGTATGGAACCCTGACTTGCTTGAGGCCTAGACATGATGGTATCTATCTTATAGTTCCAAGTATCATGACTACCCGTATATACCAAGAGTATAACTGCAGCTCTTTACTGACAGTATATACGAGTAAATCTAAGACTTGAAATTATAAGCGTTAATGCTATCTAGATGATGATTTCGAATGTGGTTGATATGATTTTTAATTCTGTTTGAGAATTGATGAATTGATTTGGATTCTGATTGAAAAATGATGATTTCTGAAATTTAGTTGAAATGTAATAACCTGAGCAAAACTACAATGAGGATGAATGGGACGAGTCCCTGTGATGATAAATGATGATAATGATTTCAGCAAATCACTATGAGATTAGTGGATTGTGCTATCAAATTGCTACTGTTAATACTTGAGATGGTAGATCAAGTTAAGGGATCACAAATTGAGAACTTGCTTAACTAAAATTCCCGTGGAGGAATGTTCACAAGGAAATTTTTCGGTCTAATGGACCATTATCGTGTTAAAGATATGAATGATATGATCTGAATGAATTGTTATTTAATGCTGAGTTCTATATAAGGGATATTTATCCCCATATTCTGTTGGGTTGACCAGAATATAAGGAACCCCAGAATAAATTAGATCTTAAGCAAAAGAGTTGTCCTCTACTTGCGAGATGAGGACATTTCGCACTTTTTAAGTGGGGTAGAATGTAAGATTCCTCCCCCAGCCTTCGAGGTATTCAGGAGTAAGAATCTCCTTTTTTGATCTCATAATTATTCCCTCTAAATAAAAGAAAGATTTTGTTTAAAAAAGGGAAGACACTTTACCCAGAATACCTTCTCAGGAGCCCACCTGTTTTAAGGTTTCAGAACGATGAGTTCAGAAGTGAGAACCGGTGTTTTGAATGCCAAGGTTTTGGTCATCAGTGCCCGACTCCTACCATGAAAAGGGCACAGGGAAGTCTAGAACCCAAATTCAGAGACCAATTCCTTCATACCAATCTAATCAAGGTCCGTCTCGGACAAGATTGCTTAACTCCATTAACTAGGTCCGACCCATTGATTAGGGTCGAGATGACCAGTCAAATGCTTGGCGACTTAGAGCAACAGATGCAAGCAATTCATAAAGATATAAATGCTGCCCAGGATCGACAGAGACAATATACAGATAAGAAGAGGACAGTCAGAGGATTCAAAGAAGCAGTTATAGTCTTCATTCGAGTATGGCCCAAAAGAAGTTCTTTATCTCTTGGGGAGTATAAGAAGTTATCCCCCAGATATTGAGCCTTATATCTGAATTCAATGAAAGTAGGTGACTTAGCCTACAAGCTTCTTTTATCTCTTCATCTCAAAGTTCTTAAAGCCTTCTATAGAAAATGTGCCAAACCCAAATCATGGAAAGACGGTAAAACTTCAGTGGCAAGATACCGTTGGCTTCTAGGTTATGCTAGCTCCTTCCTTTATATAAGTCGTAACTTTTACTTGTCGCTCACAGTAATCTAACTTCCATCGATCTCCCTTCTTCTTAATCTCCTTCATGGCTTGGCAACAGGAATTAGTTTTGTCCATGATGATTTCTCACCTTCAAGACGCAAGCGAGTCTGTGAAGAAGGATTTTATAGAACAGTATGAGCGCTCACTTTTTCCTCACCTAGGAACTTCTGTAGCTCAGACCAAATGGCGGACCTATCAAGACATAACTAGGGTAACACCCTGGGGTCAGCAGCACTTTCCTAACAATGTCCGCTTGGCCATGGTTATTGAAGCTTTGGGTTTGGGTCCCCGATACTACTGCATCATGAGATCAAGACATCTTGGGTTTTCTGAGCGGGTCTTCTTACTGGCGTGTTTTCTTCCTCATCAGAAGATATGCCTTTACCCCGTTTTTGGCTTGCCTCTCAGAGGTCCTTTTGTTAGATCACCTCATACCACTGAGATAGGTGCGGCAATAACCAACAGAATTATTCCCATAGATGAGTTACCTTATACGTGCGCAGCTTGTGAGTGCTGCTGTTGTGATCATATGATGGACGAACTTATGGAAGTGTAAAGAGTTCTTCTATCTTTACTGTATATGTTCCAAGAATGAATAAAGTTTAAATATTGTTCTTGTCTTGACCCTTACTCTCTTTGAGACTTTTTTATTTGGTGGTTAATCTTAATTAAATTTTTCTCTAAGTCTCATGTTCGTGCATCTTGCGAAATTATCCCAAGTTTGCGAGATGAGGACATCTCGCGTTTTTCAAGTGGGAGAGAATGTAAGATTCCTCCCCAGCCTCTCAAAATGTCCAGCATATTTCCCTGTAATCAATTCCCTCTTCAGAAATATAAGAGATCTTGTCTCTGCCTGTTTTGGCATAGAGAGAGAAAATATTCTAGAGAGAGAATATTCAGATTTTGAATATTTTTGGATAGAAAAATATCTCATCTTATTAAAATGAATTCCCCTGAAACAGAAATTCAGAAAGAATTTTCCAATGTGCAATTAGAATTAATTGGAAATGGTTATAAAGGACCTTAGCCTAAGGGTCTAGATTTTCAAAAAATTTTGGATTATGGTCCAATTAAGGTTCCTATGGGCCAATAGCATCAATCCATGTGTAGGGAGGAGATAAATACAATTTTGTAAAAGAAGATACCCAAAAATGAGTAAATGCTCACATAAGATGAAGAGTTGACTATGTACAAGGTTTATTAGTAAGAAACTATGAGTAATATCAAAAATATGAGATATTTTGGGTATCCAAAAATGAGTAAATGCTCACATAAGATGAAGAGTTGAAAATGTACAAGGTTTATTAGTAAAAAACTATGAGAAATATTAAAATTATGAGATATTTTGGGTATCCAAAAATGAGTAAATGCTCACACAAGATGAAGAGTTGAAAATGTACAAGGTTTATTAGTAAAAAACTATGAGCAATATTAAAAATATGAGATATTTTGGGTATAATGATTCCATTTTGGGTATAATGATTCCATTTTGACACATATGTAAGGAAGGGGAGTTCTTTAAAGGAGGTGCATATTTCACATGCTTGAATGAGTTTTAAACTAAAAAATAATGTGATATTTTTATCTCTCCTCTCTCTTGAACCAAACCAAATCAAAATGGAACCAAACCGAATCAAAAAGGAACCAAACTAGGTCCAAATCTAGTCCAAATTCAACCAAACTAAAACCAAACTAGGTCCAAATCTAGTCCAAATCTAGTACAAATCTAGTCCAAATTCAATCAAACTGAATTTGGAAAATTCTAGAATTTAGTTAGCTTTGGTTAGAGCTTCCCTCTCCTATAAATAGAACATGAGTCCTTTGAAAAAAATAGAAGAATTTTACTATACTAGAGTTATGCTGAAATAATGCTAATTTATACTATTCTCTAAAATTCTCTACAAATTAAAGAAATTAGAGCTTTCCTCTTCCTTCAATCCCCATTGGTGGCTCCATCAATATACTTAACCAATTGATTGGTTGGGGGCCTCTACCGTGAACAAAGAATCAAGCAATTTGTAAGGTAATTAGTGAATTTTGATCATTTTCTATAATTTCTCAATGTTTCTCTCTTCTCAACCCCTCTCAAGCTTGAGAAGCTTAATTGGAATGGTTTTTGAATGTTATTGAAGTTAATTGATGAATGGTAGTGAAGAGTTACATAATTTGATGAATGCTATTGAAGTTAATTGATTAATGATAGTTAAGAATTACATAAATTTCCATTTATGCTTAATTCTAATGGTTTTTATGTAATTTCTCTCTCTCACTCAAGAAATGGTCATACTCATGACCCATTCTCAATCCAAATAAAGCTTTTCATAAAGCTTTTCTTTAATCCAAGATTAATCTATGCTTGAGGTCAAATTAATGGCTTTTTTCTATGCTTTTAGTTTATGTATTTCATGAATATTAATGATTCAATCCATTATTGGGTTAATGATCCAATTAGGGATCATTCTAATCATTTTCTTAATGATAAGCTTTATCCTTCAAAATAAATTGAGATTTATCAGTCATAGTAGCGGAGCTATGGTAAAATTTTTATAAAAATTACACATAAAATAATTTTATTCAAAGCATGAAAAGAGAACTTCCTACCATATTCTAGGAATTATCATCCTAGATTAATTGAAAGAATTTTATTGTAATCATGAAGAAATTAATTTTTATGTTATGCATAATTGATGATTATTTTATTATAAAAGTGTTACTTTTATCATATTTGGATTTCATGCATAGAGGTATGCATAAAAGAATTATTATTTTAATTTAAAAGTGTTTCTTTTATCATATTTGGATTTCATGCATAGAGGTATGCATAAAAGAATTATTATTTTAATATAAAAACGTTTCTTTTATCATAATTGAATTTCATGCAGAGGTATGCATAAAAGTTGATTATTTTATTATAAAAGTGTGACTTTTATCATATTTGGATTTCATGCATAGAGGTATGCATAAAAGTTGATTATTTTATTATAAAAGTGTGACTTTTATCATATTTGGATTTCATGCATAGAGGTATGCATAAAAATTAATTATTTTATTATAAAAGTGTGACTTTTATCATATTGGAAATTCATGCATAGAGGTATGCATAAAAGTTGACTATTTTATTATAAAAGTGTGACTTTTATCATATTTGGATTTCATGCATAGAGGTATGCATAAAAGTTGATTTTTTTATTATAAAAGTGTTGCTTTTATCATATTTGGATTTCATGCATAGAGGTATGCATAAAAGTTGATTATTTTATTATAAAAGTATTGCTTTTATCATATTTGGATTTCATGCATAGAGGTATGCATAAAAGTTGATTATTTTATTATAAAAGAGTTACTTTTATCATATTTGGATTTCATGCATAGAGGTATGCATAAAAGTTGATTATTTTATTGTAAAAGTGTTACTTTTATCATATTGAATTTCATGCATAGAGGTATGCATAAAAGATATTCTTTTTATACTAAAAGTGTGATTTTCATCATAAATGGATTTTATGCATAACTTAGATGCATAAGAGAAATTCATTTATTCTAAAAGTGTAATTCCTACCAAATTGAATTTATGCATAGGAAGATGCATAAAAGAATGGAATTTCAATTCAAAAGTGTTATTCTCATCCAAATTGAATTTATGCATAGGAAGATGCATAAAAGATTGAATTTTAATTCAAAAGTGTCATTTTCATTTAAAATGAATTTATGCATAGGAAGATGCATAAAAGATTGATTTTTATTTCGAAAGTGTTAGTCTCCTTAAATGGAATTTATGCATGAATAAATGTGTAGAGAAATCTTATATAAGAATTCTCCTGTATTCTATATATAGATATGGGAAGTGATAGGATGTGATAAGAGGTGTATGAGATGTGATAAGATGTGATAAGATGTGTATGGAAAGTGATAGGATGTGATAAGAGGTGTATGAGATGTGATAGGATGTGATAAGATGTGTATGAGATGTGATAGGATGTGATAAGAGGTGTATGGGATGTGATAAGATGTGATAAGATGTGTATGAAAAGTGATAGGATGTGATAAGAGGTGTATGAGATGTGATAGGATGTGATAAGATGTGTATGAGATGTGATAGGATGTGATAAGAGGTGTATGGGATGTGATAAGATGTGATAAGATGCATATGAGATGAGTTAGGAAGTGATAAGATGAGTCAAGATGTGATAAGATGTGTATGGGATGAGGTAGAAGTGTATGTGATGGGATAAGATGTATATGGGTTGTGATAGGGCAAGAATGGATGTAGATACGGATATGGATATATGTATGTGGATGTGGACGTATGAATGAGGATGTGAAAAATGATATATGCATGTAGATGTGGATGTATGGATGTGAATGTGGATGTGGATGTGGATGTATGGATATGGATATGGATGTGTATGTATGAATGTGGATATGGGATGTGGATGTATAAATGAGGATGTGAAAATGGAGGTAAGCATGTAGATGTGGATGTATGTATGTGAATGTGGATGTGGATGTGGATGTATGGATGTGGATATGGATGTGTATGTATGAATGTGGATATGGGATGTGGATGTATAAATGAGGATGTAAAAATGGATGTATGGATGTAGATGTGGATGTATGGATGTGAATGTGAATGTGTATGTGAATTAATGTGTCGTCGATATAAGGAAATGGATGAGAATGAGTACACATTGAATGGAATGTGGAATAAGTAATGTGGACTAAGGAGGGATAATGTGGAAAGACGAGAGTTCGATTTAGAAACTGTATTTTGTGACTGTTTGTAAATGACTGTTTTATGTCAAGAATGCTGGGGAAGCATTTTGACCGTCTTGTGGATTAAGGTCATGAAGACCTAACTGTTAAAGTTGCAACTGCTGACGGAGAGTCAATGGAGGACGTCTCGCGTAGCAAGGTCGACCGAGGTCTTGACCAGCCTCGGTTCGATTTAAATGGTGAGCTTCCGGTACGGTGGATGAGGGACCAAGGAAGCGGCCTATGAGTGAAGCCCTAGGTCACCTGCGAAGGATCCTAGAGGGTGCTGACCATACGGTGCTCGGGCTCTGGGTCGCGGAAGATACCCACACGTGCGTCGTGGAAGATATTGGAACAAGGAATAAGAGTTGTTTCTGAAACCGGACATGGATCTGGTTGATTGACTTTGCTGGTCCTCAACGGATGAGTCCATGGCTCTTTTATATGGATCCGTGGGTTGATCTTGCTGATCTTCCACGGAGATTCCATTCTATTATATGAATATATTACCGGTTACTATGAGCTAGGAACTATGGAAAAGGCCCCTGAGAGAACAGGTGGTGAGCGTTCTGGTTGCCAATGATGCCATAAGTATACCGATGAATGAATGACTGGAAATAAGGATTCAACCAGAGATTTTGAGGATTGTCATCAGTGACATAATGGTTTCATTAAAGGATTGTTTTAAAGTTAGCTGATGCTAAGAAAAAGGCAATTTCATATTGGGTGTGTAAGTGGTGTGGCTAATTTTATGTTTGCATGAATTTCCGGCTAGGGGACCTTGGAACTCTTTTCCTTGGTACCCGGGACAAAACCTAACCAAATTCCAAATTGGATCCCATCACTACAGTGGTTGGGCGGTTGGCTAACCCATGGGATCGGATGGGGTTAGGCTGGACTGATGGATCCGTAAATCGAGACTCAAAAATTTGGTTATTACGATAGATGAAGTAAATCCTGGATAGTAATTGTTCTATGGATAGGAATCAACGGCTGTGCCTCTTGATGAGGAAAAAAGCGTTGATCCCAATGATCCAAGTGCAAGTTTCTTCCTTGATCTGACCAGGTATCTTTATAGGTGCAGTCCGATCAGATCGATCACTAATGGTCTTGACTACGTTAGAGTAAAAAGTTATCTTGGAGGAATCGCGCGTGCTTTCTGGATAAGGGAAGTTTTTTCGGGTTCGGTTTTGGAAAAACCGACGGATTAGTCTTTTGTCCGGATATCCGTGTGGACGAGGCCCCGAATGTGGGACCCCTGTCCCGCGCGAGAAGTGCTACTTCCGCTGCTAGTACCCCGAAACTGTTGCTCGGTGGGAACAGGGATCTTACAGTTGGTATCAGAGCGATTAAAGATCAACTGAGAAGACAAATATGTCAAAAATTTATCAAGAAACACAAAAAGGTTGTAATTGTGTGATATAATTCATACAATTTGATATTCAAACTGAAAAATTCGTAATTTAGTAATTGGGTTTTCAGATGGAAGTACCGCAATAGTATGGAACCCTGACTTGCTTAAGGCCTAGACATGATGGTATCTATCTTATAGTTCCAAGTATCATGACTACCCGTATATACCGAGAGTATAACTGCAGCTCTTTACTGACAGTATATACGAGTAAATCTAAGACTTGAAATTATAAGCGTTAATGCTATCCAGATGATGATTTCGAATGTGGTTGATATGATTTTTAATTCTGTTTGAGAATTGATGAATTGATTTGGATTCTGATTGAAAAATGATGATTTCTGAAATTTAGTTGAAATGTAATAACCTGAGCAAAACTACAATGAGGATGAATGGGACGAGTCCCTGTGATGATAAATGATGATAATGATTTCAGCAAATCACTATGAGATTAGTGGATTGTGCTATCAAATTGCTACTGTTAATACTTGAGATGGTAGATCAAGTTAAGGGATCACAAATTGAGAACTTGCTTAACTAAAATTCCCGTGGAGGAATGTTCACAAGGAAATTTTTCGGTCTAATGGACCATTATCGCATTAAAGATATGAATGATATGATCTGAATGAATTGTTATTTAATGCTGAGTTCTATATAAGGGATATTTATCCCCATATTCTGTTGGGTTGACTAGAATATAAGGAACCCCAGAATAAATTGGATCTTAAGCAAAAGAGTTGTCCTCTACTTGCGAGATGAGGACATTTCGCACTTTTTAAGTGGGGTAGAATGTAAGATTCCTCCCCCAGCCTTCGAGGTATTCAGGAGTAAGAATCTCCTTTTTTGATCTCATAATTATTCCCTCTAAATAAAAGAAAGATTCTGTTTAATAAAGGGAAGACACTTTACCCAGAATACCTTCTCAGGAGCCCACCTGTTTTAAGGTTTCAGAATGATGAGTTCAGAAGTGAGAACCGGTGTTTTGAATGCCAAGGTTTTGGTCATCAGTGCCCGACTCCTACCATGAAAAGGGCACAGGGAAGTCTAGAACCCAAATTCAGAGACCAATTCGTTCATACCAATCTAATCAAGGTCCGTCTCGGACAAGATTACTTAACTCCATTAACTAGGTCCGACCCATTGATTAGGGTCGAGATGACCAGTCAAATGCTTGGCGACTTAGAGCAACAGATGCAGGCAATTCATAAAGATATAAATGCTACCCAGGATCGACAGAGACAATATACAGATAAGAAGAGGACAGTCAGAGGATTCAAAGAAGCAGTTATAGTCTTCATTCGAGTATGGCCCAAAAGAAGTTCTTTATCTCTTGGGGAGTATAAGAAGTTATCCCCCAGATATTGTGAGCCTTATATCTGAATTCAATGAAAGTAGGTGACTTAGCCTACAAGCTTCTTTTATCTCTTCATCTCACAGTTCTTAAAGCCTTCTATAGAAAAATGTGCCAAACCCAAATCATGGAAAGACGGTAAAACTTCAGTGGCAAGATACCGTTGGCTTCTAGGTTACGCTAGCTCCTTCCTTTATATAAGTCGTAACTTTTACTTGTCGCTCACAGTAATCTTACTTCCATCGATCTCCCTTCTTCTTAATCTCCTTCATGGCTTGGCAATAGGAATTAGTTTTGTCCATGATGATTTCTCACCTTCAAGACGCAAGCGAGTCTGTGAAGAAGGATTTTATAGAACAGTATGAGCGCTCACTTTTTCCTCACCTAGGAACTTCTGTAGCTCAGACCAAATGGCGGACCTATCAAGACATAACTAGGGTAACACCCTGGGGTCAGCAGCACTTTCGTAATAATGTCCGCTTGGCCATGGTTATTGAAGCTTTGGGTTTGGGTCCCCGATACTACTGTGTCATGAGATCAAGACATCTTGGGTTTTCTGAGCGGGTCTTCTTACGGGCGTGTTTTCTTCCTCATCAGAAGATATGCCTTTACCCCGTTTTTGGCTTGCCTCTCAGAGGTCCTTTTGTTAGATCACCTCATACCACTGAGATAGGTGCGGCAATAACCAACAGAATTATTCCCATAGATGAGTTACCTTATACGTGCGCAGCTTGTGAGTGCTGCTTTTGTGATCATATGATGGACGGACTTATGGAAGTGTAAAGAGTTCTTCTATCTTTACTGTATATGTTCTAAGAATGAACAAAGTTTAAATCTTGTTCTTGTCTTGACCCTTACTCTCTTTGAGACTTTTTTATTTGGTGGTTAATCTTAATTAAATTTTTCTCTAAGTCTCATGTTCGTGCATCTTGCGAAATTATCCCAAGTTTGCGAGATGAGGACATCTCGCATTTTTCAAGTGGGAGAGAATGTAAGATTCCTCCCCAACCTCTCAAAATGTCCAGCATATTCCCCTGTAATCAATTCCCTCTTCAGAAATATAAGAGATCTTGTCTCTGCCTGTTTTGGCATAGAGAGAGAAAATATTCTAGAGAGAGAATATTCAGATTTTGAATATTTTTGGATAGAAAAATATCTCATCTTATTAAAATGAATTCCCCTGAAACAGAAATTCAGAAAGAATTTTCCAATGTGCAATTAGAATTAATTGGAAATGGGTATAAAGGACCTTAGCCTAAGGGTCTAGATTTTCAGAAATTTTTGGATTATGGTCCAATTAAGGTTCCTATGGGCCAATAGCATCAATCCATGTGTAGGGAGGAGATAAATACAATTTTGTAAAAGAAGATACCCAAAAATGAGTAAATGCTCACATAAGATGAAGAGTTGACTATGTACAAGGTTTATTAGTAAGAAACTATGAGTAATATCAAAAATATGAGATATTTTGGGTATCCAAAAATGAGTAAATGCTCACATAAGATGAAGAGTTGAAAATGTACAAGGTTTATTAGTAAAAAACTATGAGAAATATTAAAATTATGAGATATTTTGGGTATCCAAAAATGAGTAAATGCTCACACAAGATGAAGAGTTGAAAATGTAAAAGGTTTATTAGTAAAAAACTATGAGCAATATTAAAAATATGAGATATTTTGGGTATAATGATTCCATTTTGACACATATGTAAGGAAGGGGAGTTGTTTAAAGGAGGTGCATATTTCACATGCTTGAATGAGTTTTAAACTAAAAAATAATGTGATATTTTTTTCTCTCCTCTCTCTTGAACCAAACCAAATCAAAATGGAACCAAACCGAATAAAAAAGGAACCAAACTAGGTCCAAATCTAGTCCAAATTCAACCAAACTGAATTTGGAAAATTCTAGAATTTAGTTAGCTTTGGTTAGAGCTTCCCTCTCCTATAAATAGAACATGAGTCCTTTGAAAAAAATAGAAGAATTTTACTATACTAGAGTTATGCTGAAATAATGCTAATTTCTACTATTCTCTAAAATTCTCTCCAAATTGAAGAAATTGGAGCTTCCCTCTTTCTTCAATCCCCATTGGTGGCTCCATCAACATACTTAACCAATTGATTTGTTGGGGGCCTCTACCGTGAACAAAGAATCAAGCAATTTGTAAGGTAATTAGTGAATTTTGATCATTTTCTATAATTTCTCAATGTTTCTCTCTTCTCAACCCCTCTCAAGCTTGAGAAGCTTAATTGGAATGGTTTTTGAATGTTATTGAAGTTAATTGATGAATGGTAGTGAAGAGTTACATAATTTGATGAATGCTATTGAAGTTAATTGATTAATGATAGTTAAGAATTACATAAATTTCCATTTATGCTTAATTCTAATGGTTTTTATGTAATTTCTCTCTCTCACTCAAGAAATGGTCATACTCATGACCCATTCTCAATCCAAATAAAGCTTTTCATAAAGCTTTTCCTTAATCCAAGATTAATCTATGCTTGAGGTAAAATTAATGGCTTTTTTCTATGCTTTTAGTTTATGTATTTCATGAATATTAATGATTCAACCCATTATTGGGTTAATGATCCAATTAGGGATCATTCTAATCATTTCCTTCATGATAAGCTTTATCCTTCAAAATAAATTGAGATTTATCAGTCATAGTAGCGGAGCTATGGTAAAATTTTTATAAAAATTACACATAAAATAATTTTATTCAAAGCATGAAAAGAGAACCTCCTACCATATTCTAGAAATTATCATCCTAGATTAATTGAAAGAATTTTATTGTAATCATGGAGAAATTAATTTTTATGTTATGCATAATTGATGATTATTTTATTATAAAAGTGTTACTTTTATCATATTTGGATTTAACAGTAGCAATTTGATAGCACAATCCACTAATCTCATAGTGATTTGCTGAAATCATTATCATCATTTATCATCACAGGGACTCGTCCCATTCATCCTCATTGTAGTTTTGCTCAGGTTATTACATTTCAACTAAATTTCAGAAATCATCATTTTTCAATCAGAATCCAAATCAATTCATCAATTCTCAAACAGAATTAAAAATCATATCAACCACATAACGTAGTCAAGACCATTAGTGATCAATCTGATCGGACTGCACCTATAAAGATACCCGGTCAGATCAAGGAAGAAACTTGCACTTGGATCATTGGGATCAACGCTTTTTTCCTCATCAAGAGGCACAGCCGTTGATTCCTATCGATAGAACAATTACTATCCGGGATTTACTTCATCTATCGTAATAACCGAATTTTTGAGTCTCGATTTACGGATCCATCAGTCCAGCCTAACCCCATCCGATCCCATGGGTTAGCCAACCGCCCAACCACTGTAGTGATGGGATCCAATTTGGAATTTGGTTAGGTTTTGTCCCGGGTACCAAGGAAAAGAGTTCCAAGGTCCCCTAGCCGGAAATTCATGCAAACATAAAATTAGCCACACCACTTACATACCCAATATGAAATTGCCTTTTTCTTAGCATCAGCTAACTTTAAAACAATCCTTTAATGATACCATTATGTCACTGATGACAATCCTCAAAATCTCTGGTTGAATCCTTATTTCCAGTCATTCATTCATCGGTATACTTATGGCATCATTGGCAACCAGAACGCTGACCACCTGTTCTCTTAGGGGCCTTTTCCATAGTTCCTAGCTCATAGTAACCGGTAATATATTCATATAATAGAATGGAATCTCCGTGGAAGATCAGCAAGATCAACCCACAGATCCATATAAAAGAGCCATGGACTCATCCGTTTTGAGGACCAGCAAAGTCAATCAACCAGATCCATGTCCGGTTTCAGAAACAACTCTTATTCCTTGTTCCCATATCTTCCACGACGCACGTGTGGGTATCTTCGGCGACCCAGAGCCCGAGCACCGTATGGTCAGCACCCTCTAGGATCCTTCACAGGTGACCTAGCGCTTCACTCATAGGCCGCTTCCTTGGTCCCTCATCCACCGTACCGGAAGCTCACCATTTAAATCGAACCGAGGCTGGTCAAGACCTCGGTCGACCTTGCTACGCGAGACGTCCTCCATTGACTCTCCGTCTCAGCAATTGCAACTTTAACAGTTAGGTCTTCATGACCTTAATCCACAAGACGGTCAAAATGCTTCCCCAGCATTCTTGACATAAAACAGTCATTTACAAACAGTCACAAAATACAGTTTCTAAATCGAACACTCGTCTTTCCACATTATCCCTCCTTAGTCCACATTACTTATTCCACATTCCATTCAATGTGTACTCATTCTCATCCATTTCCTTATATCGACGACACATTAATTCACATACACATTCACATTCACATCCATACATCCACATCTACATCCATAAATCCATTTTTACATCCTCATTTATACATCCACATCCCATATCCACATTCATACATACACATCCATATCCACATCCATACATCCACATCCACATCCACATCCACATTCACATACATACATCCACATCTACATGCTTACCTCCATTTTCACATCCTCATTTATACATCCACATCCCATATCCACATTCATACATACACATCCATATCCATATCCATACATCCACATCCACATCCACATTCACATCCATACATCCACATCTACATGCATATATCATTTTTCACATCCTCATTCATACGTCCACATCCACATACATATATCCATATCCGTATCTACATCCATTCTTGCCCTATCACAACCCATATACATCTTATCCCATCACATACACTTCTACCTCATCCCATACACATCTTATCACATCTTGACTCATCTTATCACTTCCTAACTCATCTCATATGCATCTTATCACATCTTATCACATCCCATACACCTCTTATCACATCCTATCACATCTCATACACATCTTATCACATCCTATCACATCTCATACACCTCTTATCACATCCTATCACTTTCCATACACATCTTATCACATCCCATACACCTCTTATCACATCCTATCACATCTCATACACATCTTATCACATCCTATCACATCTCATACACCTCTTATCACATCCTATCACTTTCCATACACGTCTTATCACATCTTATCACATCTCATACACCTCTTATCACATCCTATCACTTCCCATATCTATATATAGAATACAGGAGAATTCTTATATAAGATTTCTCTACACATTTATTTATGCATAAATTCCATTTAAGGAGACTAACACTTTCGAAATAAAAATCAATCTTTTATGCATCTTCCTATGCATAAATTCATTTTAAATGAAAATGACACTTTTGAATTAAAATTCAATCTTTTATGCATCTTTCTATGCATAAATTCAATTTGGATGAGAATAACACTTTTGAATTGAAATTCCATTCTTTTATGCATCTTCCTATGCATAAATTCAATTTGGTAGGAATTACACTTTTAGAATAAATGAATTTCTCTTATGCATCTAAGTTATGCATAAAATCCATTTATGATGAAAATCACACTTTTAGTATAAAAAGAATATCTTTTATGCATACCTCTATGCATGAAATTCAATATGATAAAAGTAACACTTTTACAATAAAATAATCAACTTTTATGCATACCTCTATGCATGAAATTCAAATATGATTAAAGTAACTCTTTTATAATAAAATAATCAACTTTTATGCATACTTCTATGCATGAAATCCAAATATGATAAAAGCAACACTTTTATAATAAAATAATCAACTTTTATGCATACCTCTATGCATGAAATCCAAATATGATAAAAGCAACACTTTTATAATAAAATAATCAACTTTTATCCATACCTCTATGCATGAAATCCAAATATGATAAAAGTCACACTTTTATAATAAAAAAGTCAACTTTTATGCATACCTCTATGCATGAATTCCAAATATGGTAAAAGTCACACTTTTATAATAAAATAATCAATTTTTATGCATACCTCTATGCATGAAATCCAAATATGATAAAAGTAACACTTTTATAATAAAATAATCAACTTTTATACATACCTCTATGCATGAAATCCAAATATGATAAAAGTCACACTTTTATAATAAAATAATAATTTTTTATGCATACCTCTATGCATGAAATTCAATTATGATAAAAGAAACGCTTTATATTAAAATAATAATTCTTTTATGCATACCTCTATGCATGAAATCTAAATATGATAAAAGAAACACTTTTATATTAAAATAATAATTCTTTTATGCATACCTCTATGCATGAAATCCAAATATGATAAAAGTAACACTTTTACAATAAAATAATCATCAATTATGCATAACATAAAAATTAATTTCTCCATGATTACAATAAAATTCTTTCAATTAATCTAGGATGATAATTCCTAGAATATGGTAGGAAGTTCTCTTTTCATGCTTTGAATAAAATTATTTTATGTGTAATTTTTATAAAAATTTTGCCATAGCTCCGCTACTATGACTGATAAATCTCAATTTATTTTGAAGGATAAAGCTTATCATTAAGAAAATGATTAGAATGATCCCTAATTGGATCATTAACCCAATAATGGGTTGAATCATTAATATTCATGAAATACATAAACTAAAAGCATAGAAAAAAGCCATTAATTTGACCTCAAGCATAGATTAATTTGGATTAAAGAAAAGCTTTATGAAAAGCTTTATTTGGATTGAGAATGGGTCATGAGTATGACCATTTCTTGAGTGAGAGAGAGAAATTACATAAAAACCATTAGAATTAAGCATAAATGAAAATTTATGTAATTCTTAACTATCATTAATCAATTAACTTCAATAGCATTCATCAAATTATGTAACTCTTCACTACCATTCATCAATTAACTTCAATAACATTCAAAAACCATTCCAATTAAGCTTCTCAAGCTTGAGAGGGGTTGAGAAGAGAGAAACATTGAGAAATTATAGAAAATGATCAAAATTCACTAATTACCTTACAAATTGCTTGATTCTTTGTTCACGGTAGAGGCCCCCAACCAATCAATTGGGTAAGTATGTTGATGGAGCCACCAATGGGGATTGAAGAAAGAGGGAAGCTCCAATTTCTTCAATTTGGAGAGAATTTTAGAGAATAGTAGAAATTAGCATTATTTCAGCATAACTCTAGTATAGTAAAATTCTTCTATTTTTTTCAAAGGACTCATGTTCTATTTATAGGAGAGGGAAGCTCTAACCAAAGCTAACTAAATTCTAGAATTTTCCAAATTCAGTTTGGTTGAATTTGGACTAGATTTGTACTAGATTTGGACTAGATTTGGACCTAGTTTGGTTTCAGTTTGGTTGAATTTGGACTAGATTTGGACCTAGTTTGGTTCCTTTTTGATTCGGTTTGGTTCCATTTTGATTTGGTTTGGTTCAAGAGAGAGGAGAGAAAAAAATATCACATTATTTTTGAGTTTAAAACTCATTCAAGCATGTGAAATATGCACCTCCTTTAAAGAACTCCCCTTCCTTACATATGTGTCAAAATGGAATCATTATACCCAAAATATCTCATATTTTTAATATTGCTCATAGTTTTTTACTAATAAACCTTGTACATTTTCAACTCTTCATCTTGTGTGAGCATTTACTCATTTTTGGATACCCAAAATATCTCATAATTTTAATATTTCTCATAGTTTTTTACTAATAAACCTTGTACATTTTCAACTCTTCATCTTATGTGAGCATTTACTCATTTTTGGATACCCACAATATCTCATATTTTTGATATTACTCATAGTTTCTTACTAATAAACCTTGTACATAGTCAACTCTTCATCTTATGTGAGCATTTACTCATTTTTGGGTATCTTCTTTTACAAAATTGTATTTATCTCCTCCCTACACATGGATTGATGCTATTGGCCCATAGGAACCTTAATTGGACCATAATCCAAAAATTTCTGAAAATCTAGACCCTTAGGCTAAGGTCCTTTATACCCATTTCCAATTAATTCTAATTGCACATTGGAAAATTCTTTCTGAATTTCTGTTTTAGGGGAATTCATTTTAATAAGATGAGATATTTTTCTATCCAAAAATATTCAAAATCTGAATATTCTCTCTCTAGAATATTTTCTCTCTCTGTACCAAAACAGGCAGAGACAAGATCTCTTATATTTCTGAAGAGGGAATTGATTACAGGGGAATATGCTGGACATTTTGAGAGGTTGGGGAGGAATCTTACATTCTCTCCCACTTGAAAAACGCGAGATGTCCTCATCTCGCAAACTTGGGATAATTTCGCAAGATGCACGAACATGAGACTTAGAGAAAAAATTAATTAAGATTAACCACCAAATAAAAAAGTCTCAAAGAGAGTAAGGGTTAAGACAAGAACAAGATTTAAACTTTGTTCATTCTTGGAACATATACAGTAAAGATAGAAGAACTCTTTACACTTCCATAAGTCCGTCCATCATATGATCACAAAAGCAGCACTCACAAGCTGCGCACGTATAAGGTAACTCATCTATGGGAATAATTCTGTTGGTTATTGCCGCACCTATCTCAGTGGTATGAGGTGATCTAACAAAAGGACCTCTGAGAGGCAAGCCAAAAATGGGGTAAAGGCATATCTTCTGATGAGGAAGAAAACACGCCAGTAAGAAGACCCGCTCAGAAAACCCAAGATGTCTTGATCTCATGATGCAGTAGTATCGGGGACCCAAACCCAAAGCTTCAATAACAATGGCCAAGCGAACATTGTTGCGAAAGTGCTGCTGACCCCAGGGTCTTACCCTAGTTATGTCTTGATAGGTCCGCTATTTGGTCTGAGCTACAGAAGTTCCTAGGTGAGGAAAAAGTGAGCGCTCATACTGTTCTATAAAATCCTTCTTCATAGACTCACTTGCGTCTTGAAGGTGAGAAATCATCATGGACAAAACTAATTCCTGTTGCCAAGCCATGAAGGAGATTAAGAAGAAGGGAGATCGATGGAAGTAAGATTACTGTGAGCGACAAGTAAAAGTTACGACTTATATAAAGGAAGGAGCTAGCGTAACCTAGAAGCAAACGGTATCTTGCCACTGAAGTTTTACCGTCTTTCCATGATTTGGGTTTGGCATATTTTTCTATAGAAGGCTTTAAGAACTTTGAGATGAAGAGATAAAAGAAGCTTGTAGGCTAAGTCACCTACTTTCATTGAATTCAGATATAAGGCTCACAATATCTGGGGGATAACTTCTTATACTCCCCAAGAGATAAAGAACTTCTTTTGGGCCGTACTCGAATGAAGACTATAACTGCTTCTTTGAATCCTCTGACTGTCCTCTTCTTATCTTCATATTGTTTCTGTTGATCCTAGGCAGCATTTATATCTTTATGAATTGCCTGCATCTGTTGCTCTAAGTCGCCAAGCATTTGACTGGTCATCTCGACCCTAATTAATGGGTCGGACCTAGTTAATGGAGTTAAGTAATCTTGTCCGAGACGGACCTTGATTAGATTGGTATGAAGGAATTGGTCTCTGAATTTGGGTTCTAGACTTCCCTGTGCCCTTTTCATGGTAGGAGTCGGGCACTGATGACCAAAACCTTGGCATTCAAAACACCGGTTCTCACTTCTGAACTCATCGTTCTGAAACCTTAAAACAGGTGGGCTCCTGAGAAGGTATTTTGGGAAAAGTGTCTTCCTTTTTTTAAACAGAATCTTTCTTTTATTTAGAGGGAATAATTATGAGATCAGAAAAGGAGATTCTTACTCCTGAATACCTCGAAGACTAGGGGAGGAATCTTCAATTCTACCCCACTTAAAAAGTGCGAAATGTCCTCATCTCGCAAGTAGAGGACAACTCTTTTGCTTAAGATCCAATTTATTCTGGGGTTCCTTATATTCTGGTCAACCCAACAGAATATGGGGATAAATATCCCTTATATAGAACTCAGCATTAAATAACAATTCATTCAGATCATATCATTCATATCTTTAACACGATAATGGTCCATTAGACCGAAAAATTTCCTTGTGAACATTCCTCCACGGGAATTTTAGTTAAGCAAGTTCTCAATTTGTCATCCCTTAACTTGATCTACCATCTCAAGTATTAACAGTAGCAATTTGATAGCACAATCCACTAATCTCATAGTGATTTGCTGAAATCATTATCATCATTTATCATCACAGGGACTCGTCCCATTCATCCTCATTGTAGTTTTGCTCAGGTTATTACATTTCAACTAAATTTCAGAAATCATCATTTTTCAATCAGAATCCAAATCAATTCATCAATTCTCAAACAGAATTAAAAATCATATCAACCACATTCGAAATCATCATCTGGATAGCATTAACGCTTATAATTTCAAGTCTTAGATTTACTCGTATATACTGTCAGTAAAGAGCTGCAGTTATACTCTCGGTATATACGGGTAGTCATGATACTTGGAACTATAAGATAGATACCATCATGTCTAGGCCTCAAGCAAGTCAAGGTTCCATACTATTGCGGTACTTCCATCTGAAAACCCAATTACTAAATTACAAATTTTTCAGTTTGAATATCAAATTGTATGAATTATATCACACAATTACAACCTTTTTGTGTTTCTTGATAAATTTTTGACATATTTGTCTTCTCAGTTGATCTTTAATCGCTCTGATACCAACTGTAAGATCCCTGTTCCCACCGAGCAACAGTTTCGGGGTACTAGCAGCGGAAGTAGCACTTCTCGCGCGGGACAGGGGTCCCACATTCGGGGCCTCGTCCCCACGGATATCCAGACAAAAGACTAATCCGTCGGTTTTTCCAAAACCGAACCCGAAAAAACTTCCCTTATCCGGAAAGCACGCGCGATTCCTCCAGGATAACTTTTTACTCTAACGTAGTCAAGACCATTAGTGATCAATCTGATCCGACTGCACCTATAAAGATACTCGGTCAGATCAAGGAAGAAACTTGCACTTGGATCATTGGGATCAACGCTTTTTTCCCCATCAAGAGGCACAGCCGTTGATTCCTATCCATAGAACAATTACTATCCGGGATTTACTTCATCTATCGTAATAACAGAATTTTTGAGTCTCGATTTACGGATCCATCAGTCCAGCCTAACCCCATCTGATCCCATGGGTTAGCCAACCGCCCAACCACTATAGTGGTGGGATCCAATTTGGAATTTGGTTAGGTTTTGTCCCGGGTACCAAGGAAAAGAGTTCCAAGGCCCCCTAGCCGGAAATTCATGCAAACATAAAATTAGCCACACCACTTACACACCCAATATGAAATTGCCTTTTTCTTAGCATCAGCTAACTTTAAAACAATCCTTTAATGAAACCATTATGTCACTGATGACAATCCTCAAAATCTCTGGTTGAATCCTTATTTCCAGTCATTCATTCATCGGTATACTTATGGCATCATTGGCAACCAGAACGCTCACCACCTGTTCTCTCAGGGGCCTTTTCCATAGTTCCTAGCTCATAGTAACCGGTAATATATTCATATAATAGAATGGAATCTCCGTGGAAGATAAGCAAGATCAACCCACAGATCCATATAAAAGAGCCATGGACTCATCCGTTTGAGGACCAGCAAAGTCAATCAACCAGATCCATGTCCGGTTTCAGAAAACAACTCTTATTCCTTGTTCCAATATCTTCCACGATGCACGTGTGGGTATCTTCCGCGACCCAGAGCCCGAGCACCGTATGGTCAGCACCCTCTAGGATCCTTCGCAGGTGACCTAGCGCTTCACTCATAGGCCGCTTCCTTGGTCCCTCATCCACCGTACCGGAAGCTCACCATTTAAATCGAACCGAGGCTGGTCAAGACATCGGTCGACCGTGCTACGCGAGACGTCCTCCATTGACTCTCCGTCTCAGCAGTTGCAACTTTAACAGTTAGGTCTTCATGACCTTAATCCACAAGACGGTCAAAATGCTTCCCCAGCATTCTTGACATAAAACAGTCATTTACAAACAGTCACAAAATACAGTTTCTAAATCGAACTCTCGTCTTTCCACATTATCCCTCCTTAGTCCACATTACTTATTCCACATTCCATTCAATGTGTACTCATTCTCATCCATTTCCTTATATCGACGACACATTAATTCACATACACATTCACATTCACATCCATACATCCACATCTACATGCATACATCCATTTTTACATCCTCATTTATACATCCACATCCCATATCCACATTCATACATACACATCCATATCCACATCCATACATCCACATCCACATCCACATTCACATACATACATCCACATCTACATGCTTACCTCCATTTTCACATCCTCATTTATACATCCACATCCCATATCCACATTCATACATACACATCCATATCCATATCCATACATCCACATCCACATCCACATTCACATCCATACATCCACATCTACATGCATATATCATTTTTCACATCCTCATTCATACGTCCACATCCACATACATATATCCATATCCGTATCTACATCCATTCTTGCCCTATCACAACCCATATACATCTTATCCCATCACATACACTTCTTACCTCATCCCATACACATCTTATCACATCTTGACTCATCTTATCACTTCCTAACTCATCTCATATGCATCTTATCACATCTTATCACATCCCATACACCTCTTATCACATCCTATCACATCTCATACACATCTTATCACATCCTATCACATCTCATACATCTCTTATCACATCCTATCACTTTTCATACACATCTTATCACATCTCATACACATCTTATCACATCCTATCACATCTCATACACCTCTTATCACATCTTATCACTTTCCATACACATCTTATCACATCTTATCACATCCCATACACCTCTTATCACATCCTATCACTTCCCATATCTATATATAGAATACAGGAGAATTCTTATATAAGATTTCTCTACACATTTATTTATGCGTAAATTCTATTTAAGGAGACTAACACTTTCGAAATAAAAATCAATCTTTTATGCATCTTCCTATGCATAAATTCATTTTAAATGAAAATGACACTTTTGAATTAAAATTCAATCTTTTATGCATCTTCCTATGCATAAATTCAATTTGGATGAGAATAACACTTTTGAATTGAAATTCCATTCTTTTATGCATCTTCCTATGCATAAATTCAATTTGGTAGGAATTACACTTTTAGAATAAATGAATTTCTCTTATGCATCTAAGTTATGCATAAAATCCATTTATGATAAAAATCACACTTTTAGTATAAAAAGAATATCTTTTATGCATACCTCTATGCATGAAATTCAATATGATAAAAGTAACACTTTTACACTAAAATAATCAACTTTTATGCATACCTCTATGCATAAAGTCCAAATATGATAAAAGTAACTCTTTTATAATAAAATAATCAACTTTTATGCATACCTCTATGCATGAAATCCAAATATGATAAAAGCAACACTTTTATAATAAAATAATCAACTTTTATGCATACCTCTATGCATGAAATCCAAATATGATAAAAGTCACACTTTTATAATAAAATAGTCAACTTTTATGCATACCTCTATGCATGAATTCCAAATATGGTAAAAGTCACACTTTTATAATAAAATAGTCAATTTTTATGCATACCTCTATGCATGAAATCCAAATATGATAAAAGTAACACTTTTATAAAAAAATAATCAACTTTTATGCATACCTCTATGCATGAAATCCAAATATGATAAAAGTCACACTTTTATAATAAAATAATCAACTTTTATGCATACCTCTATGCATGAAATCCAAATATGATAAAAGTCACACTTTTATAATAAAATAATCAACTTTTATGCATACCTCTATGCATGAAATTCAATTATGATAAAAGAAACGCTTTTATATTAAAATAATAATTCTTTTATGCATACCTCTATGCATGAAATCCAAATATGATAAAAGAAACACTTTTATATTAAAATAATAATTCTTTTATGCATACCTCTATGCATGAAATCCAAATATGATAAAAGTAACACTTTTACAATAAAATAATCATCAATTATGCATAACATAAAAATTAATTTCTCCATGATTACAATAAAATTCCTTCAATTAATCTAGGATGATAATTTCTAGAATATGGTAGGAAGTTCTCTTTTCATGCTTTGAATAAAATTATTTTATGTGTAATTTTTATAAAAATTTTACCATAGCTCCGCTACTATGACTGATAAATCTCAATTTATTTTGAAGGATAAAGCTTATCATTAAGAAAATGATTAGAATGATCCCTAATTGGATCATTAACCCAATAATGGGTTGAATCATTAATATTCATGAAATACATAAACTAAAAGCATAGAAAAAAGCCATTAATTTGACCTCAAGCATAGATTAATCTTGGATTAAGGAAAAGCTTTATGAAAAGCTTTATTTGGATTGAGAATGGGTCATGAGTATGACCATTTCTTGAGTGAGAGAGAGAAATTACATAAAAACCATTAGAATTAAGCATAAATGGAAATTTATGTAATTCTTAACTATCATTAATAATCAATTAACTTCAATAGCATTCATCAAATTATGTAACTCTTCACTACCATTCATCAATTAACTTCAATAACATTCAAAAACCATTCCAATTAAGCTTCTCAAGCTTGAGAGGGGTTGAGAAGAGAGAAACATTGAGAAATTATAGAAAATGATCAAAATTCACTAATTACCTTACAAATTGCTTGATTCTTCACTTAAAAAGTGCGAAATGTCCTCATCTCGCAAGTAGAGGACAACTCTTTTGCTTAAGATCCAATTTATTCTGGGGTTCCTTATATTCTGGTCAACCCAACAGAATATGGGGATAAATATCCCTTATATAGAACTCAACATTAAATAACAATTCATTTAGATCATATCATTCATATCTTTAACGCGATAATGGTCCATTAGACCGAAAAATTTCCTTGTGAACATTCCTCCACGGGAATTTTAGTTAAGCAAGTTCTCAATTTGTCATCCCTTAACTTGATCTACCATCTCAAGTATTAACAGTAGCAATTTGATAGCACAATCCACTAATCTCATAGTGATTTGCTGAAATCATTATCATCATTTATCATCACAGGGACTCGTCCCATTCATCCTCATTGTAGTTTTGCTCAAGTTATTACATTTCAACTAAATTTCAGAAATCATCATTTTTCAATCAGAATCCAAATCAATTCATCAATTCTCAAACAGAATTAAAAATCATATCAACCACATTCGAAATCATCATCTGGATAGCATTAACGCTTATAATTTCAAGTCTTAGATTTACTCGTATATACTGTCAGTAAAGAGCTCCAGTTATACTCTCGGTATATACGGGTAGTCATGATACTTGGAACTATAAGATAGATACCATCATGTCTAGGCCTCAAGCAAGTCAAGGTTCCATACTATTGCGGTACTTCCATCTGAGAACCCAATTACTAAATTACGAATTTTTCAGTTTGAATATCAAATTGTATGAATTATATCACACAATTACAACCTTTTTGTGTTTCTTGATAAATTTTTGACATATTTGTCTTCTCAGTTGATCTTTAATCGCTCTGATACCAACTGTAAGATCCCTGTTCCCACCGAGCAACAGTTTCGGGGTACTAGCAGAAGCGGAAGTAGCACTTCTCGCGCGGGACAGGGGTCCCACATTCGGGGCCTCGTCCCCACGGATATCCGGATAAAAGACTAATCCGTCGGTTTTTCCAAAACCGAACCCGAAAAAACTTCCCTTATCCGGAAAGCACGCGCGATTCCTCCAGGATAACTTTTTACTCTAACGTAGTCAAGACCATTAGTGATCAATCTGATCCGACTGCACCTATAAAGATACTCGGTCAGATCAAGGAAGAAACTTGCACTTGGATCATTGGGATCAACGCTTTTTTCCTCATCAAGAGACACAGCCGTTGATTCCTATCCATAGAACAATTACTATCCGGGATTTACTTCATCTATCGTAATAACCGAATTTTTGAGTCTCGATTTACGGATCCATCAGTCCAACCTAACCCCATCCGATCCCATGGGTTAGCCAACCGCCCAACCACTGTAGTGATGGGATCCAATTTGGAATTTGGTTAGGTTTTGTCCCGGGTACCAAGGAAAAGAGTTCCAAGGTCCCCTAGCCGGAAATTCATGCAAACATAAAATTAGCCACACCACTTACACACCCAATATGAAATTGCCTTTTTCTTAGCATCAGCTAACATTAAAACAATCCTTTAATGAAACCATTATGTCACTGATGACAATCCTCAAAATCTCTGGTTGAATCCTTATTTCCAGTCATTCATTCATCGGTATACTTATGGCATCATTGGCAACCAGAACGCTGACCACCTGTTCTCTTAGGGGCCTTTTCCATAGTTCCTAGCTCATAGTAACCGGTAATATATTCATATAATAGAATGGAATCTCCGTGGAAGATCAGCAAGATCAACCCACAGATCCATATAAAAGAGCCATGGACTCATCCGTTTTGAGGACCAGCAAAGTCAATCAACCAAATCCATGTCCGGTTTCAGAAACAACTCTTATTCCTTGTTCCAATATCTTCCACGACGCACGTGTGGGTATCTTCCGTGACCCAGAGCCCGAGCACCGTATGGTCAGCACCCTCTAGGATCCTTCGCAGGTGACCTAGCGCTTCACTCATAGACCGCTTCCTTGGTCCCTCATCCACCGTACCGGAAGCTCACCATTTAAATCGAACCGAGGCTGGTCAAGACCTCGGTCGACCTTGCTATGCGAGACGTCCTCCATTGACTCTCCGTCAGCAGTTGCAACTTTAACAGTTAGGTCTTCATGACCTTAATCCACAAGACGGTCAAAATGCTTCCCCAGCATTCTTGACATAAAACAGTCATTTACAAACAGTCACAAAATACAGTTTCTAAATCGAACTCTCGTCTTTCCACATTATCCCTCCTTAGTCCACATTACTTATTCCACATTCCATTCAATGTGTACTCATTCTCATCCATTTCCTTATATCGACGACACATTAATTCACATACACATTCACATTCACATCCATACATCCACATCTACGTCCATACATCCATTTTTACATCCTCATTTATACATCCACATCCCATATCCACATTCATACATACACATCCATATCCACATCCATACATCCACATCCACATCCACATTCACATACATACATCCACATCTACATGCTTACCTCCATTTTCACATCCTCATTTATACATACACATCCATATCCATATCCATACATCCACATCCACATCCACATTCACATCCATACATCCACATCTACATGTATATATCATTTTTCACATCCTCATTCATACGTCCACATCCACATACATATATCCATATCCGTATCTACATCCATTCTTGCCCTATCACAACCCATATACATCTTATCCCATCACATACACTTCTTACCTCATCCCATACACATCTTATCACATCTTGACTCATCTTATCACTTCCTAACTCATCTCATATGCATCTTATCACATCTTATCACATCCCATACACCTCTTATCACATCCTATCACATCTCATACACATCTTATCACATCCTATCACATCTCATACACCTCTTATCACATCCTATCACTTTCCATACACATCTTATCACATCTTATCACATCCCATACACCTCTTTTCACATCCTATGACATCTCATATACATCTTATCACATCCTATCACATCTCATACACCTCTTATCACATCCTATCACTTTTCATACACATCTTATCACATCTCATACACCTCTTATCACATCCTATCACTTCTCATATCTATATATACAATACAGGAGAATTCTTATATAAGATTTCTCTACACATTTATTTATGCATAAATTCCATTTAAGAAGACTAACACTTTCCAAATAAAAATCAATCTTTTATGCATCTTCCTATGCATAAATTCATTTTAAATGAAAATGACACTTTTGAATTAAAATTCAATCTTTTATGCATCTTCCTATGCATAAATTCAATTTGGATGAGAATAACACTTTTGAATTGAAATTCCAGTCTTTTATGCATCTTCCTATGCATAAATTCAATTTGGTAGGAATTACACTTTTAGAATAAATAAATTTCTCTTATGCATCTAAGTTATGCATAAAATCCATTTATGATGAAAATCACACTTTTAGTATAAAAAGAATATCTTTTATGCAGACCTCTATGCATGAAATTCAATATGATAAAAGTAACACTTTTACAATAAAATAATCAACTTTTATGCATACCTCTATGCATGAAATCCAAATATGATAAAAGTAACTCTTTTATAATAAAATAATCAACTTTTATGCATACCTCTATGCATGAAATCCAAAAATGATAAAAGCAACACTTTTATAATAAAATAATCAACTTTTATGCATACCTCTATGCATGAAATCCAAATATGATAAAAGCAACACTTTTATAATAAAATAATCAACTTTTATGCATACCTCTATGCATGAAATCCAAATATGATAAAAGTCACACTTTTATAATAAAATAGTCAACTTTTATGCATACCTCTATGCATGAATTCAGAATATGATAAAAGTCACACTTTTATAATAAAATAGTCAAATTTTATGCATACCTCTATGCATGAAATCCAAATATGATAAAAGTAACACTTTTATAATAAAATAATCAACTTTTATGCATACCTCTATGCATGAAATCCAAATATGATAAAAGTCGCACTTTTATAATAAAATAATCAACTTTTATGCATACCTCTATGCATGAAATCCAAATATGATAAAAGTCACACTTTTATAATAAAATAATCAACTTTTATGCATACCTCTATGCATGAAATTCAATTATGATAAAAGAAACGCTTTTATATTAAAATAATAATTCTTTTATGCATACCTCTATGCATGAAATCCAAATATGATAAAAGAAACACTAAATTTATATTAAAATAATTACTTGAGATGGTAGATCAAGTTAAGGGATGACAAATTGAGAACTTGCTTAACTAAAATTCCCGTGGAGGAATGTTCACAAGGAAATTTTTCGGTCTAATGGACCATTATCGCGTTAAAGATATGAATGATATGATCTGAATGAATTGTTATTTAATGCTGAGTTCTATATAAGGGATATTTATCCCCATATTCTGTTGGGTTGACCAGAATATAAGGAACCCCAGAATAAATTGGATCTTAAGCAAAAGAGTTGTCCTCTACTTGCGAGATGAGGACATTTCGCACTTTTTAAGTGGGGTAGAATGTAAGATTCCTCCCCCAGCCTTCGAGGTATTCAGGAGTAAGAATCTCCTTTTTTGATCTCATAATTATTCCCTCTAAATAAAAGAAAGATTCTGTTTAATAAAGGGAAGACACTTTACCCTGAATACCTTCTCAGGAGCCCACCTGTTTTAAGGTTTCAGAACGATGAGTTCAGAAGTGAGAACCGGTGTTTTGAATGCCAAGGTTTTGGTCATCACTGCTCGACTCCTACCATGAAAAGGGCACAGGGAAGTCTAGAACCCAAATTCAGAGACCAATTCGTTCATACCAATCTAATCAAGGTCCGTCTCTCGGACAAGATTGCTTAACTCCATTAACTAGGTCCGACCCATTGAGATTAGGGTCGAGATGACCAGTCAAATGCTTGGCGACTTAGAGCAACAGATGCAGGCAATTCATAAAGATATAAATGCTACCCAGGATCGACAGAGACAATATACAGATAAGAAGAGGACAGTCAGAGGATTCAAAGAAGTAGTTATAGTCTTCATTTGAGTATGGCCCAAAAGAAGTTCTTTATCTCTTGGGGAGTATAAGAAGTTATCCCCCAGCTATTGTGAGCCTTATATCTGAATTCAATGAAAGTAGGTGACTTAGCCTACAAGCTTCTTTTATCTCTTCATCTCAAAGTTCTTAAAGCCTTCTATAGAAAAATGTGCCAAACCCAAATCATGGAAAGACGGTAAAACTTCAGTGGCAAGATACCGTTGGCTTCTAGGTTACGCTAGCTCCTTCCTTTATATAAGTCGTAACTTTTACTTGTCGCTCACAGTAATCTTACTTCCATCGATCTCCCTTCTTCTTAATCTCCTTCATGGCTTGGCAATAGGAATTAGTTTTGTCCATGATGATTTCTCACCTTCAAGACGCAAGCGAGTCTGTGAAGAAGGATTTTATAGAACAGTATGAGCGCTCACTTTTTCCTCACCTAGGAACTTCTGTAGCTCAGACCAAATGGCGGACCTATCAAGACATAACTAGGGTAACACCCTGGGGTCAGCAGCACTTTCGTAATAATGTCCGCTTGGCCATGGTTATTGAAGCTTTGGGTTTGGGTCCCCGATACTACTTCGTCATGAGATCAAGACATCTTGGGTTTTCTGAGCGGGTCTTCTTACTGGCGTGTTTTCTTCCTCATCAGAAGATATGCCTTTACCCCGTTTTTGGCTTGCCTCTCAGAGGTCCTTTTGTTAGATCACCTCATACCACTGAGATAGGTGCAGCAATAACCAACAAAATTATTCCCATAGATGAGTTACCTTATACGTGCGCAGCTTGTGAGTGCTGCTTTTGTGATCATATGATGGACGGACTTATGGAAGTGTAAAGAGTTCTTCTATCTTTACTGTATATGTTCCAAGAATGAACAAAGTTTAAATCTTGTTCTTGTCTTGACCCTTACTCTCTTTGAGACTTTTTTATTTGGTGGTTAATCTTAATTAAATTTTTCTCTAAGTCTCATGTTCGTGCATCTTGCGAAATTATCCCAAGTTTGCGAGATGAGGACATCTCGCATTTTTCAAGTGGGAGAGAATGTAAGATTCCTCCCCAGCCTCTCAAAATGTCCAGCATATTCCCCTGTAATCAATTCCCTCTTCAGAAATATAAGAGATCTTGTCTCTGCCTGTTTTGGCATAGAGAGAGAAAATATTCTAGAGAGAGAATATTCAGATTTTGAATATTTTTGGATAGAAAAATATCTCATCTTATTAAAATGAATTCCCCTGAAACAGAAATTCAGAAAGAATTTTCCAATGTGCAATTAGAATTAATTGGAAATGGGTATAAAGGACCTTAGCCTAAGGGTCTAGATTTTCAGAAATTTTTGGATTATGGTCCAATTAAGGTTCCTATGGGCCAATAGCATCAATCCATGTGTAGGGAGGAGATAAATACAATTTTGTAAAAGAAGATACCCAAAAATGAGTAAATGCTCACATAAGATGAAGAGTTGACTATGTACAAGGTTTATTAGTAAGAAACTATGAGTAATATCAAAAATATGAGATATTGTGGGTATCCAAAAATGAGTAAATGCTCACATAAGATGAAGAGTTGAAAATGTACAAGGTTTATTAGTAAAAAACTATGAGAAATATTAAAATTATGAGATATTTTGGGTATCCAAAAATGAGTAAATGCTCACACAAGATGAAGAGTTGAAAATGTACAAGGTTTATTAGTAAAAAACTATGAGCAATATTAAAAATATGAGATATTTTGGGTATAATGATTCCATTTTGACACATATGTAAGGAAGGGGAGTTCTTTAAAGGAGGTGCATATTTCACATGCTTGAATGAGTTTTAAACTCAAAAATAATGTGATATTTTTTTCTCTCCTCTCTCTTGAACCAAACCAAATCAAAATGGAACCAAACCGAATCAAAAAGGAACCAAACTAGGTCCAAATCTAGTCCAAATTCAACCAAACTGAAACCAAACTAGATCCAAATCTAGTCCAAATCTAGTCCAAATTCAACCAAACTGAACTTGAAAAATTCTAGAATTTAGTTAGCTTTGGTTAGAGCTTCCCTCTTCTATAAATAGAACATGAGTCCTTTGAAAAAAATAGAAGAATTTTACTATACTAGAGTTATGCTGAAATAATACTAATTTCTACTATTCTCTAAAATTCTCTCCAAATTGAAGAAATTGGAGCTTCCCTCTTTCTTCAATCCCCATTGGTGGCTCCATCAACATACTTAACCAATTGATTGGTTGGGGGCCTCTACCGTGAACAAAGAATCAAGCAATTTGTAAGGTAATTAGTGAATTTTGATCATTTTCTATAATTTCTCAATGTTTCTCTCTTCTCAACCCCTCTCAAGCTTGAGAAGCTTAATTGGAATGGTTTTTGAATGTTATTGAAGTTAATTGATGAATGGTAGTGAAGAGTTACATAATTTGATGAATGCTATTGAAGTTAATTGATTATTAATGATAGTTAAGAATTACATAAATTTCCATTTATGCTTAATTCTAATGGTTTTTATGTAATTTCTCTCTCTCACTCAAGAAATGGTCACACTCATGACCCATTCTCAATCCAAATAAAGCTTTTCCTTAATCCAAGATTAATCTATGCTTGAGGTCAAATTAATGCCTTTTTTCTATGCTTTTAGTTTATGTATTTCATGAATATTAATGATTCAATCCATTATTGGGTTAATGATCCAATTAGGGATCATTCTAATCATTTCCTTCATGATAAGCTTTATCCTTCAAAATAAATTGAGATTTATCAGTCATAGTAGCGGAGCTATGGTAAAATTTTTATAAAAATTACACATAAAATAATTTTATTCAAAGCATGAAAAGAGAACCTCCTACCATATTCTAGAAATTATCATCCTAGATTAATTGAAAGAATTTTATTGTAATCATGGAGAAATTAATTTTTATGTTATGCATAATTGATGATTATTTTATTATAAAAGTGTTACTTTTATCATATTTGGATTTCATGCATAGAGGTATGCATAAAAGAATTATTATTTTAATATAAATTTAGTGTTTCTTTTATCATATTTGGATTTCATGCATAAAGGTATGCATAAAAGAATTATTATTTTAATATAAAAGCGTTTCTTTTATCATAATTGAATTTCATGCATAGAGGTATGCATAAAAGTTGATTATTTTATTATAAAAGTGTGACTTTTATCATATTTGGATTTCATGCATAGAGGTATGCATAAAAGTTGATTATTTTATTATAAAAGTGTGACTTTTATCATATTTGGATTTCATGCATAGAGGTATGCATAAAAGTTGATTATTTTATTATAAAAGTGTTACTTTTATCATATTTGGATTTCATGCATAGAGGTATGCATAAAATTTGACTATTTTATTATAAAAGTGTGACTTTTACCATATTTGGAATTCATGCATAGAGGTATGCATAAAAGTTGACTATTTTATTATAAAAGTGTGACTTTTATCATATTTGGATTTCATGCATAGAGGTATGCATAAAAGTTGATTATTTTATTATAAAAGTGTTGCTTTTATCATATTTGGATTTCATGCATAGAGGTATGCATAAAAGTTGATTATTTTATTATAAAAGTGTTGCTTTTATCATATTTGGATTTCATGCATAGAGGTATGCATAAAAGTTGATTATTTTATTATAAAAGAGTTACTTTTATCATATTTGGATTTCATGCATAGAGGTATGCATAAAAGTTGATTATTTTATTGTAAAAGTGTTACTTTTATCATATTGAATTTCATGCATAGAGGTCTGCATAAAAGATATTCTTTTTATACTAAAAGTGTGATTTTCATCATAAATGGATTTTATGCATAACTTAGATGCATAAGAGAAATTCATTTATTCTAAAAGTGTAATTCCTACCAAATTGAATTTATGCATAGGAAGATGCATAAAAGATTGGAATTTCAATTCAAAAGTGTTATTCTCATCCAAATTGAATTTATGCATAGGAAGATGCATAAAAGATTGAATTTTAATTCAAAAGTGTCATTTTCATTTAAAATGAATTTATGCATAGGAAGATGCATAAAAGATTGATTTTTATTTGAAAAGTGTTAGTCTTCTTAAATGGAATTTATGCATAAATAAATGTGTAGAGAAATCTTATATAAGAATTCTCCTGTATTCTATATATAGA
Organism: Cibotium barometz; assembly: GCF_041138505.1. Lineage (NCBI taxonomy): Eukaryota > Viridiplantae > Streptophyta > Polypodiopsida > Cyatheales > Cibotiaceae > Cibotium > Cibotium barometz. Next base: position 29,333,480 of record NC_141100.1, read on the forward strand.
TATGAGAAGTGATAGGATGTGATAAGAGGTGTATGAGATGTGATAAGATGTGATAAGATGTGTATGGAAAGTGATAGGATGTGATAAGAGGTGTATGAGATGTGATAGGATGTGATAAGATGTGTATGGGATGTGATAAGATGTGTATGGAAAGTGATAGGATGTGATAAGAGGTGTATGAGATGTGATAGGATGTGATAAGATGTGTATGAGATGTGATAGGATGTGATAAGAGGTGTATGGGATGTGATAAGATGCATATGAGATGAGTTAGGAAGTGATAAGATGAGTCAAGATGTGATAAGATGTGTATGGGATGAGGTAAGAAGTGTATGTGATGGGATAAGATGTATATGGGTTGTGATAGGGCAAGAATGGATGTAGATACGGATATGGATATATGTATGTGGATGTGGACGTATGAATGAGGATGTGAAAAATGATATATACATGTAGATGTGGATGTATGGATGTGAATGTGGATGTGGATGTGGATGTATGGATATGGATATGGATATGTATGTATGAATGTGGATATGGGATGTGGATGTATAAATGAGGATGTGAAAATGGAGGTAAGCATGTAGATGTGGATGTATGTATGTGAATGTGGATGTGGATGTGGATGTATGGATGTGGATATGGATGTGTATGTATGAATGTGGATATGGGATGTGGATGTATAAATGAGGATGTAAAAATGGATGTATGCATGTAGATGTGGATGTATGGATGTAGATGTGGATGTATGGATGTGAATGTGAATGTGTATGTGAATTAATGTGTCGTCGATATAAGGAAATGGATGAGAATGAGTACACATTGAATGGAATGTGGAATAAGTAATGTGGACTAAGGAGGGATAATGTGGAAAGACGAGAGTTCGATTTAGAAACTATATTTTGTGTCAAGAATGCTGGGGAAGCATTTTGACCGTCTTGTGGATTAAGGTCATGAAGACCTAACTGTTAAAGTTGCAACTGCTCACGGAGAGTCAATGGAGGACGTCTCACGTAGCAAGGTCGACCGAGGTCTTGACCAGCCTCGATTCGATTTAAATGGTGAGCTTCCGGTACGGTGGATGAGGGACCAAGGAAACGGCCTATGAGTGAAGCGCTAGGTCACCTGCGAAGGATCCTAGAGGGTGCTGACCATACGGTGCTCGGGCTCTGGGTCGCGAAAGATACCCACACGTGCATCGTGGAAGATATTGGAACAAGGAATAAGAGTTGTTTTCTGAAACCGGACATGGATCTGGTTGATTGACTTTGCTGGTCCTCAAACGGATGAGTCCATGGCTTTTTTATATGGATCTGTGGGTTGATCTTGCTGATCTTCCACGGAGATTCCATTCTATTATATGAATATATTACCGGTTACTATGAGCTAGGAACTATGGAAAAGGCCCCTGAGAGAACAGGTGGTGAGCGTTCTGGTTGCCAATGATGCCATAAGTATACCGATGAATGAATGACTAGAAATAAGGATTCAACCAGAGATTTTGAGGACTGTCATCAGTGACATAATGGTTTCATTAAAGGATTGTTTTAAAGTTAGCTGATGCTAAGAAAAAGGCAATTTCATATTGGGTGTGTAAGTGGTGTGGCTAATTTTATGTTTGCATGAATTTCCGGCTAGGGGGCCTTGGAACTCTTTTCTTTGGTACCCGAGACAAAACCTAATCAAATTCCAAATTGGATCCCATCACTACAGTGGTTGGGCGGTTGGCTAACCCATGGGATCGGATGGGGTTAGGCTGGATTGATGGATCCGTAAATCGAGACTCAAAAATTCGGTTATTACGATAGATGAAGTAAATCCTGGATAGTAATTGTTCTATGGATAGGAATCAACGGCTGTGCCTCTTGATGGGGAAAAAAGCGTTGATCCCAATGATCCAAGTGCAAGTTTCTTCCTTGATCTGACCAAGTATCTTTATAGGTGCAGTCGGATCAGATTGATCACTAATGGTCTTGACTATGTTAGAGTAAAAAGTTATCCTGGAGGAATCGCCCGTGCTTTCCGGATAAGGGAAGTTTTTCCGGGTTCGGTTTTGGAAAAACTGACGGATTAGTCTTTTGTCTGGATATCCGTGGACGAGGCCCCGAATGTGGGACCCCTGTCTCGTGCGAGAAGTGCTACTTTCTCTGCTAGTACCCCGAAACTGTTGCTCGGTGGGAACAGGGATCTTACATCAAGAAATACAATGAACCATTAACTAAAGCCATGCTTCAACAAATGCATACTGGCCACACACGGAAAGAAGCACATGACCTACTTAAATGTCAGGCTCAAGAAGAGGCTAAAGCTAGAGTTGCAAAAGCCAAGGAGCATCGCAAGGCTTCTATGTTGGCCTTACAGTTGGCTACTATACTGATGAACAATATGTCGATCCTTGCAATATTCAAGTGTGTCTTCATCTTCATGAGACTACCTACTTTGTCTCTGCCTTAATTGACTCTGGTGCAAATTATAATGTTCTCTCGTTTGACACATGGATAGCCTTGGGACAACCAACACTTGTGCACATTCCTATTGACTTAAGAAGCTTCTCAGGTGAAGATAACCCTATAGAGGGAAAATGTGTCATTATGATGTCCATTCAGGATCACCAAATGTCAGTTCCCTTTTATGTGGCTAGTAAGTCCAAGACAGTGGTAGAGGCTGTTCTCGGTCGATCATGGTTAAGTGCTACCAATTGTTCATTAGATTGAAAGAATAGACAATACAAATTGCAAATTGATTCTGATTGCATCTTGGGATCTGCTACTCCACGAGCTTTATCATGTCAAAAGGGTGGTATTTCTACCTTACACAACCCACTTTCAAAATCTACTCTTGAAGCTCCAACACAAATGGATGTGGATAATCGATGAGTCCTCAAGTGAGGGCCATGGCTGGCATGTTCCAACTACTCTAGTCACTGCGCTCAAAGAAGACCAGGCAAGAAGGAATTATCAATTTGGCTACCCAAAGATGCGTACAAACTTGTACCATCTAGCCTAGTTGCTAAACCTCCTAAAAAGTACATCTTTACCAAGCCTAAACCTCAGATTGTTACTCATTAAGCATGTTCTTAAAGCACAAGGCTATTATGAGGGTGCAACAACACTTTGGCTTCCCAAATGTCATGGTTTGCTAGAGATAAAAGAGTGTATCAATAAGATTCCAAAAGCCACCCTTGGTTTTCCATATCAGTGGGTGCAAAGGAAATCAACATAACCTCTTCAAGATAGGATAGGTGGTCATGATAGCACCTACAAATCTCCTTGTGTTGACCTTCCCAAAACATGTATTGAATCACCAGTTGTCCCAATTTCTCCTTGTTACACAATTCCACCATCAACTTGTGTACCTAAGACAAATCCAACTTTACATGAGACTCCTTTGAGCATAGATTCTAGCACTTGACGGCCTAAATCCTCTTATCTTGCTCAAATTCCTCGACAATTGCTAACCTTCCCACCTCTTAAGGAGGACATACCCAAAACCAAAGGTAAGGCATTAACACTACAATTGAAGCTCTTTGGTAGATCAGTGTTTGAATAGTCTCACATTTACTAATGTGGTTCCTTCTGCCATTACAGGATTGTGTTCTTTTTGAGATGATCTTATCTACATTGTTTTTGATAGGGATTGTAATGATGGATATGAATGTATAAAGTCTGAAGTTTCTAAATTTCATTGTTCTACGCCCAGATACCTCCTGATGGATACTTGGCGAGATACATGTCCACCATGCATTGACCCTGATAGTACTCAACCTGAACATCGTGGGGGTTATAGTGCTCCTTATTTTCAAACTCATTCTAGGTACTTTTATGCTCCCTTAGGTGAAAATTGCTGTGGGCATCACTTTGTCACTTTATTCTATCAACATCATCACCCATTTCCACATTGTCAAGAGTGTGCATGACTCGTATTAGGAGAAGCTTCACACATTTGTTGGCTATGTCGCTCTTACTTTCGACGATATGGCACGGGCTTAATGAAACAAATTGTGGACATTACACCCCAATGCCATAACCTTCTTGATGTGAGAGTACCAAAACGAGGAAGAGGTAGCTACCACTAGGGATAACTAATATACTTCGAGAGCATAAGAACTTGGCATACTCCGTTGGCATATATCTTACACCGTCTTCAAATAGAAATACCTTCTACTAAGTCCTCTAAGAATCTAGAAATCACTCACCACATTTTAACAACTAATTTAAAACTTAAACCAGCCAACTGTGTGTGAACATGCAAACAATATATGCAAAAGTGAAAAGCACATAAAGAACAAAAGATTATGATTTGAATACACCTGTTGTAGTGCTCGTTGATGTTGTGCGTTTGCATTGATGCATTGCTGATGTTGTGCAGATTGCTTCTCTTTGCTCTTTGTAGGCATTGCATGTCTCCCCCTTCCTAATTTGTGTGCACGGTAGGTGGACTATTGGGGCGTGTTTGTATGCTCTTGTTTAGCTGAGATCTCTACAAAATGTTTATTAACAAACAAGAAAAGAAAAGAAAAGAATAAAATTTGTTGTTGGTGCCAATCACCGAATATAGCCGAGGGGAAAAACCCAGTGGGAGAAAAGTGCCCTGGCTTGTTGATCTTATTGTGGAGTTGATAAGCTTACCCTTGCACTGGTGGTGGATCCGTGTCCACTTTTGCTGGAAAGATGGTATCAATCACTTCAGGATGCAAGGACAACCCTGTACAAAAACCGGCCTCTAGAGAAGGTGGTAGAGGAAGGAGTGCTTCCTCTCGCTAAAATATGGCATTGGTTCTATGGGAAGGTTAAGGAGACAATTTTGATTTTGGAACTGCTCAATATAGGTACTCATAGTGATCCAAAATTGACATGTTGAGGCTGGGGGAAGTAGGGCTTGCAAGATAGGTTGTTGCAAGTCATTTATGCATGTATCTCTCCATTGTTGTGCTTGAACCTTAGGAAAAAATTTACGAAAATCATGCCCTAAAAAATATATACAAGCGAATCGAGACATGATGTGTCTACAGCCATGTGGAATGCTTGGTAGGACCTTGGGTTGTCTTAGCACCTTGGGGCCGATGCCTTGGTTTCCATGGGGTGAACACTGACGTCTAAAAGATTTAGAAGAAGACCTTCAAGGACTCTATCACCTTGATAGATGTTGGTAGGACTCTGGGGTACATTATGGGCCCTCGAGACCGATGCCCTCATCTTCATGGGGTACTCCTTATGTCAAAAAGAAAGAAAAGGGTCTGTTGCCCTTAGCAGCCTTTAGATTCTCTTGGCAGAGGTCTCTTGGCCATTGCTTGGGTCTCATTGGGATGGAACCTTCCTCTTTATCATCTTTTACACACATACACAACAACCAAAAAAAAAAAGAGAAAAAAGAAAGAAGAAAAAAAGGTCCAATCACCATTGCTCATATTTAGGAGTCGGGTTGCCACTTAGGAATAACTTAAACACTTGTAGGACATTGAGATTGTGGTCATAACCTGCGGTGTACAAGCACACTTGCCTTTGCATAGCACTATCTACCACTTAGTCTCACTTTGACTAGTCTTTACTCACCTCTTTTAGCACTCTTTAAAACTCTAATCGGCCTTTCACTTTTATGCTCACGTGTGAGATTGTCATTATTGGTTTTTTTCAATAAAAGGCTTTACTTGTCTTCCATTGTTTTTTGCAGCTTTAGCTTCTACCGCGCCTGAGGACGTGCGCGATTTAGGAAGGGGGGAATGTTCCACGGGAACACTCACGGGAACACGGATTATGGAAGGAGGCCAGAAGCAATTAACACGAGAGAGCAGGATTGTAGCCATGAGAACATAAAGACGCACATAATTTTTTCATATTTTTGTGCCAAAGTGCAATGTAAATCGTTTTAGGCCAATGTGGGTTCTAAATGAGAGTTCTAAAGTGTATTAAGCAAGGCTCACTTATGGGGTTGTCCGCCCATATGTGAAAGAGGCCTAGGGTTAGGGTTAGTGGCATCTCTACAAAAGAGATGTTGGCTAAAGAAAGTGGACATTTTTGCCATTCCCATAAGCTATTGAGTGAAGCTCTTGCAGCTCTCTAACTCTCTCTCTATTGTACTCTAATGAGCATGAAGCTCCAATGAGTATAGCTCCACTTCCTTCTCTTAATCTGTTTTAGCATCATTGAAGTAGATTAATCTATGATTATTTGAATGCTTCTTTCTTTCTCTTGTGTATGCTGCATGCTTGTAGTGTGTGTGTGTGTAGTCTCCATTGATGCAAGCTCTTACCCACTTCTTTGGCAATGAGTTATTCATGGATAGACTCTCTCTATGAGCTTGTGGGTTTGTGAATGTTACATTCTTTGCTTGCTTAAGCTTGTGGGTTAGTAGATCCACGCTTATGGATTTGCAGGCATTAGGAAAAGCTAAGATTTAATCAATGTTTGAATGGGATTAAGAGATTGCTATGCATTGCTTGTTGTCTTGATTAATGTAGTGGATTTAAGGGATTGAGAGATTGATTGAGGTGTTGGATGGTTGAATCGTCAAGTGGTGGTTTGTGTATGTGAACTCTCCCTCATGGGATAAGCCTTCATGCACTAATCGGGCCAAGTCCTCGGATTGACATTGTGTTTCTTAACATATTTGTTGATCGGTAGTACTCTATGAGCACTATATTGCACGGTAGAGAGAACCGCTCTACAAGCGTCCATACAGGTATAACGATAATTTTGCCAAAAAGATCAAAGAAGAGATTGACAAGTTGTTAGCGGCGGCTGAATTTATTTATGAGATCGAACATACAGAATGGGTTTCATCGATTGTGGTAGTACCTAAGAAGAATGGAAAACTACGAGTATGTGTCAATCTAAAGAAAGTAAATGCTGCTACTGTCCGGGACCACTATTCGCTTCCACTCACTGATCATGTATTGGAGAGGGTAGCTGGTAAGAAGGCATACAGTTTTCTTGATGGATTTTCGGGCTACAACCAGGTATCTATTGATCCCAAGGATCAACACAAAACCGCATTTGCTACAAAATGGGGAGTGTTTGCATATAGAGTCATGCCTTTTGGTTTGACTAACGCTCCAGCCACCTTTTAGAGGCTGATGAGCCATGCGTTCAAAGAATACCTATGATTATTTCTTGAAATATTCATGGATGACGTGTGTGCATTCCACCGCCGACAGAGAAGAACACATAGAGCATCTCAAAAAAATCTTTGAGAAATGCAGAGTGTATCGCATATGCCTTAACCCTGATAAATGCAAGTTTATGGTTAGGCAAGGGAAGATTCTAGGCCACATTTGTCTAGGAATGGTATATCCATGGATGGAATGGTATATCCATTGTGTCTAGGAATGGTATATCCATGGATGCGGAGAAGATAGCTGTTATTGTTGAGCTACCTAGACCTTACAATGCAAAAGGGGTACAAGTTTTCATGGGTCATTGCGGCTACTATCGTAGATTTATCTATATGTACACTGAAATAGCACGGCCATTGTACGCACTCCTTGTTGTATTTGAATGGACAGAGGATTGTGAAGGAGCCTTTGAAAAGCTGAAGAAAGCATTAGTGATGGCACCTATTCTCAAGTTGCTGGATTGGGATAATTTATTCCACGTACATATAGATGCTTCGGCTTTTGAAATTGGCTGTATTTTAGCTCAACCAGGCGAGAACAAAATGGACTTTCCAGTCTCATATGCTAGCCGCCAGTTGAATAGTGCTGAAAAGAATTACACCACCACAGAAAGAGAAGGCTTAGCTATGATCTATGCTATGAAGAAGTTTCGGCATTACCTTTTGGCCAACAAATTTACATTCTTCGTAGATCATCAAGCTTTGCTTTACCTTGTGAACAAGCCATGTGCAACCGGAAGGATTGTACGTTTGTTTGTTATTCTACTTGAGTTTGAATTTGAAGTAGCGGTAAAGAAGGGAAAAATGCATTAGCAGGCTGCTCATCTTTCCAGGATAACTTCAGGAGAAGCACCCATTGGTGTAGATGATGATATTCCTGACGCTACTCTATTCTTGGTTGAGACAGCACCAAGATGGGCAGAACCCATCATTCAAGTTTTAACGACAGGATTTGTTAACTCCATTAGTCCTACCAATGAAAAGATAATGACCTTAGAGCATTGTGCTCCTTATAAGCTTCTTTCTGGACGATTGTATAAATTGGAAAAAGATGGAATACTCCGTCTATGCCCTAACCCTTATCAATATGATGAGATTATCTCATATGTCCACGTGAGCTTAGGAGGCAGACATGTCTCTCTGGAAAGGATACGGTTAAAAGAGTTTTGTGGGAAGGCTATTGGTGGCCAACACTTCATGCTGATACAGAAGAGTACGTACGGAATTTTAAAACTTGTCAACAAAGGAAACCCATTCCTCATGTGACTCTGTTTTATATTTCAACAACACCTAATTGGAGTTCATACATTGTGAAGTATTTGACGCAAAGGTCATACGGACGATAAGATGCCTAGGCATAGAAAGAGAGCCATAGAGGTAGAAGCAGCGAGTTTTCAGATTATTGAAGGCCATCTGTACAAAAGGGGCAAAGGTGGAAACCTATGGACTTCTGTTTGTGAGAGTGACTACCTTAGCGTATTGACTCATGCACATTCAGGAGTTGGGGGTGGACATTTCTGTGGAGAAACAACTGCCAAACTTATACTATGGTCAGGACTATGGTGGCCTACGCTTTTTCATGATGCAACAGAGTATGTCAACGATGTGATCAATGTCAAAGAGCCAAACCTCCTACCAAGTATGAGGACATGCCATTGAGACCAATTATGGGGGTTAGAGCTTTTGCAAAATGGGGAATTGATTTTGTGGGACCGATTAAACCACCAGCATGCCATACACATGCTGAGTATATCGTTGTAGCCAGAGATTATCTTACGAAGTGGGTAGAAGCAAAAGCCACAGTAAAAAATGATGCTAGGACCACTGCAAAGTTTTTATACGAACATGTGTTTACATGCTACGGATTACCTATTGAGATTGTGAGTGACCAAGGTGTGCATTTTGTCAATGAAGTCATTGCCTTTCTTTTGGAAGACTTTATGGTCATCCATAAGAGGTCAGTGCCTTATCACCCGCAAGCAAATGTTCAAGCTGAGAGCACAAACAAGACTCTTTGCACTGCACTTACAAAGATTGTTAAGGGACATAGAACAGATTGGGAACAGAAACTTCACTCAATTCTGTGGGCTTACTGGATTGCTTACAAAACGTCCATAGGCACGACACCTTTCAATCTAGTTTTTGGATTGGACGCTATCCTTCCAATAGAATTTATTGTACCTACACTTCAAGTTGCAAAACAACTTGAGTGGATGGATCATGAATTCTCTACACGGATCGATGAATTGGAGAGGCTAGATGAAGAGAGGCTATTGGCAATCATTGGCATGTATGCTGAAAAACGACGCCAAAAGCATTGACATGATACGCATGTGAAGAAAGGTCGCTTCAGGAGAGGTGATCTAGTGTTGCTTTACACATTGAAGAAACAAAAATGCAAACTGAAAATGCGAGGACTTGGTCCATTTGTGATCAACGAGCTTAGTGCGAGTGGTGCAATAAGGTTGGAAACCTTAGATGGAGAGCCAATAACTAACTTCATCAATGGTAGCCGCTTGAAGTGCTATGAAGAACCTCTAACAGATGATATGTTGATATGCATACATGCTAGCCAGACACGTAAAAAAGCTCAAGCTTTGTTACAAAGTCAAGCAAAAGAAGAAGCTCAGGCTAGAGTAGCACTAGCATGAGAGCGTCGCAAGGTAGCTATCATGGCCATCCACTCGAATGATGATGAAGACTTTGTAGATCCCTTTCATATTGAAGTAAGGATCCCTACTCAAAGAGCAATCTTTGCAGCGTCTGCACTTATAAATTCGGGAGCCGACTGTAATGTTTTGTCTTATGAAGGGTGGACATCATTAGGCCAACCTTTGCTCACTAATGCATCATTGAACTTCCAGAGTTTCTCTGGTGATGAAACCCCAGCCCTAGGCAAGTGTTGTATTAATATGTCCATTCAAGATCAATCTATGCACGTGACGTTTTATGTTGCTAACAAGAGCCAAGCAGTGGTGGATGTTGTTTTAGGCAGATCATGGATTAGATGCGGATGACTGGAACTCACGACAATACACCTTGTTGGTAAATTCTACTCACCTTACAGGATCAAGTGCTTCGGCACTCCCATCTTTTCAAAAGGTGGAGACCATCACTACTGTGATAGAGACAACCTCAAAAGATCCAATGATTTGGGTGAATAATGACAATGACAGTACTCAAGGATGGCATGTGCCAACATCTCTCTTATATGCACAAGGCTACGGAAGGGGGGAGGCACTTAGAACTCAAATCTGGTTACCTAAAGCAGCTCGCAAACCAAGACCCAATGCTGCCAAAGAACATCCGAGGAATACAAAGCCAAAGAGGAGGTTCACCATAGCAAACAGTTTCACCTCCAACAAGACCACTCAACAACGGTGGATCCCAAAGAAGGTTCTGCAAGCACAAGGCTACTACAAGGGTGCTACTACCTTGTGGCTACCAAAGAAGAATGCAAGGACTACTCATTAGGGCCAAAAACGGCTAGAAAAGGGCTGTTTGTTAATCTAAGGATTAAGAAATTGTCCAATTGTGAATTGACACGTATACAACAGTATGGCATTCTTGTCTCCTCTAAATGTCTTCTTAACGGTTCTATTTTAGTGGCGAACAGCTAAAACAGCTTAATTTAGACGTTTACGATGGCTAACATTAAAGTTTGGGTCCAAAATAGTGACATCTTGTTCCATTTTATATTTCAAAAAATCAAGCAAGAAGATACGAAATCCTCTTTTCACAGGCCTTGAAAACAACGCTATTAATGACAAATCACCAAATTTTTTCAAACGTCTACTTTCCACCTTCTCTCCATTTTGGCATATAGTTTATTCTCCTTTCTTTGCACTTTCAAAAGATTTACTATTTTTCTCTCATCTGTGAGCTTCTATGGCATCCTCACGTCGTCCTTCTCATAATATAACTTCTTGTGATTTTCATAACACGAGAGAAGATGGTGTTTGGAACCTATCCAGAGTTTGAATTTAACATCATAGTCCATCCATTCATAGATCCCAGGAAACTCATAGTAACATCAAACTGGCGACTACATGTAAGAGAGTCGCTTGAATTTCTGGACGAAATATCACCTGAATATAGATTCAAAGTAGATGATATTGTTGTCAGTACAAGGATGGAGAGTGTAACCTCATGCATCACATGTCCCCCCCCAAAAAAAGTTGTATTTGAGCCACTTGCAAGGACAAGTTTGTATAGTTGAAAAGGATTTCTCCAATAATGTAATCAATATATTCTGCTAAATTTCGTCTTGACTTCTTCACAAAAATGGTTAACATATTGTTCGCAACACAGAACAAGGTTTAACAGTTGAATATCAAATTATTGATACTGAATTTAAGTACAGAATATTGTCCCAAAAAGGGTGTGTTCATATGGACAAAATGAACAAAACAAAAGCCAATTTATGAAATCACTCAACAAAATCAACTTTCCTTTTGGCATGAGATGACCTTGCATCTTTAGAGAATCTTTCTCTCTTCTGTTTGCTTCGATCAAATTTTGCTGATTGAGGTTCAAGTTCTGGAGTTTTCAGCTCTTGAGGTGTTGGAGAGGAAGACTTTAGAGTGAATTCCTCAAATAGTGGTAAGTTGGGCTCTTCTTTGAGATCTTAGGTGTTGGCGAGGTTCTTTGGAGGTTGGCCTTGGAGACTTGGCAGTCTTCTTGGGGAACATGAAAAAGAAATTTAATGGAGAGCCAACATTTGCCCTCTTACTATCTTTGTTGGATAAATGACGCTTCTGAATTTTAAATTTCACTGGTGAGTGAAACGGAAGACCTTTAGTAGCACTCTTCTCTTTGACAGGGGTCTTCTCTTTGACAGGGGTCTTCTCTTTGATAGGTGTCTTCTCTTGAGCTGGAGAGGAGCTCTTCTCTTTGGCAGGAGGACTAGGGATCTTCTCTTTTATAGGAGTCTTCCCTTGAGCTGGTGAAGAGCTCATCTCTTTGGCAGGAGGGCTAGGGGTCTTCTCTTTGGCAAGAGGGCTAGGGCTCTTCTCTTTAGCAGGAGGGCTAGGGCTCTTCTCTTTAGCAGGAGGGGTAGGGCTCTTCTCTGTAGCCTGAGGGATCTTTCCTTTAGAATGGGTCTTCTCTTTAGAATGGCTCTTTTTCCCCTTGGAAGATCTGCTCTTAGTAGTGTTCTTCTTTCTTTTCTTCTTCTCTTTGGCAGAGGTCTTTTCCTTTCTGGATGAGTCATCCTTGACATTGCTTTCCTTCTCCTCCCTTTTCCTTTTCTTTGAAGTTGTATCCTTGGCTCCTTTATTAGGTGGAAAGGGGGAATCAGGATCATATGGATTGATGGATCTGTTCAAAACCATGGACACTGCCTTCTCCCTTACCCAACTTACCCAAGAATCTAGATACTCATGCAACTTAGACAAAAGAAAATAAGAAAATAGGTCACTAAATGTATTCACTAAATCAATCAATGGTTTTCATTCATGAACTTACAGTAAGTGTTGTCATTCTAAATCTTGACTCAAGATATCTCCAAGCATTAGCAAGCACCATCCATCCACAAGATGTTGAGTCTTTCTGCAAAGGAACTTCCTGATTGAAGTACGTAAAATCTTCAAGTTTGTAGTCTACATAGGTAGAACGTAGAAAACTCAAGATAAGTTTGGCAGCACTGCAAGCATAAAATATTGAGGGTCAACCAAATAATTGAAAACATACAAAAAATTATTCTAGAACATAAACCATGGAAAAGTTGATTCTTACATTTTACTTCTCCCATGAATGGATGCTAAAGAATTCATAAAGATCACATCTCTATCCAATAGATTGAAGATAATAAGACTCCAATGGCCTCTGTGATAAAATGAATACTGCAATTAGTTGTGAATATTGTAATGTCTATTATAGGCAAAAGATAATTGAGTGTGAGTCTTACACTTCAACATAAGGGTATACACTGTAATTGCAGGTAAGCATATCAAAGTTTTTGAGAAAACTTGCAAGATCCCCTTGCCTATTGAAAAGGCACTGTGTAACAAGGGGATCAAGAATGGTCACTTGCACAGCCATTGATTCATGAAGATCCCTCATAAGACATCTGGAGACATAAACAAAACATGTCAACAAAATATGGAGCCTGAGAAATTCATCAAGAAAGCAAAATCAAATCCACACAAACCTCAGACAGACGAAGAGGACTGTGTCAGATATCTCAATATTGTGATTCACAAGCATACTTGTGTCTTCAGGGGCAATGTCACAATAAACCTCATCCTCTCCATGCATGGACACATCTACTATCATTTGACCTGTCACATTCTGATAAAGCTCTGAATTGGATGCATGGAGAATTTCAGCTTGCTGAGAAAGAATGGCATCCTCTGTAATCTTCTCCTGCTCTCTCTCTTTCTCAACTTCTTCTTTGATATCCTGAGCTTTTCTTGTACCATAAGTATGAGAAATATCTTCAATAACAACTGATTGTTTGGGTTGTCTTGCTGGAGGGATATTAAGAATTTCAAAAGCTCTCATATCTTGACTTGGAATGGGCTCCAAAGCTTTGTCAAACTTATATCTAAGTCTGGACACAAGCACAAAATCTTTGCTCATAAGAGTGATCCTATGAGCAAATGCAGCAGCAATGTATCTATCATTCATAAAGTCGATTAAAAAATCTTCAGCAGCCTCTTGAAGACACATAAGGGCCTGTGACTCCCATCGGACTTTATTAAGATTTGTGTTTCTCATTTTGCCAACTAACCTTTGTGATATGTCCCTGACAACCCGAGTAAATGGCAGTCGAGGGATGAGAAGACTAGTAGATTTCTGTGCTGCTCTGATCTCTCTTAAGGACTTCACCTGATAGTTTAATCTCTTTCTTGCTGTCACCCTCGCACGAGGCTTTGGAAGAGGCTTTTCTTGTTTGGAAGGTCCTGGTTTATCCTCAGCTTTTTCAGTCTCCAAAGGTGGGTAGACTTTCCTTGCAGTCTGTTTTGTCCTTGCCATTGAAGTTAAAAAAAAGAGACCCGATGGAGTTGATTTGTATAATAAGATAAAAAAATAAAGTGGCCCGAACGAAGCGATAGAGAGGATCCAAAGGTGTTGGAAAGGGATAATCACGTGATTCGGGCAATCGCTCAGCCAAGTGAAAAAGGAGTCCCGAACGAAGCGATGAGGCAAATCCAAAAATGTCGGATAAGCTTAATCGCTTGATTCGGGCAAACAAGAAAAAGACGGAACGAAGCGATTGAAAAAATCCAAATGTCGTGGAAAGGTGCAATCGCTTGATATGGGTAAGAAATGTAAAGGTGGACTGATCTCGCTTGATACCGTGTCGATGAAAAATAGAAATATTTTCAACAAAATTAACTTTTTATACCTCGAATCTGTTGTACAAAGGATCGTTGGATACACGTGTCATGTAATCATTTTTGCCACGTGTCATTAACGGTCACTATTTAAGGTCTTTTTACCACACTACAAATATTCTTAAAAACTCTATTTCAAAATTTTTCCCCGCTTTTGGACCACTTATTTTTGTCAAATCAAGCTGTGCACTATAGTGTCTTCCTAGCCCTATTTTGCAAAACTCTATATTTTTTTTGGGACCTTGGAATTGCCAAAGCCCACACCAAGGCGATAGAGGAATTCCAAAACTTTTGGACCATTCATTTTCGCTTCGTTTGGGCTCATCAGAGTTATTCCAGCATTTTTTTCAAATATCTCAATGAGTAAAAGTGTTGCTGGTCGACATGAACTTGTTGAAGAAAGCCCAAGTGAAAGACTCTTGAATGCTATTTTGCAAGATGGTCATGATATGAAGATATACGTAGATGCAGTGGAGATATTCAATCCAAGGTTTTCTCTTTCAGATGTTTTGTTGAAGCTTAAGGACACTCTTGAAGAGGAGTACAAACAATTTGAAATGTCAATTGAAGCTCATTGTTTTCATATCGAAGGCAATGATTTTTGTCACCTTACCGATTTTACACAGCTGTCAGTGGGAGAAAGCCAAAGTTACAAAGAGGTTCAGTAGATTTTCAAATAGAACCTCTTTCACATGCCCTTCATCCATTTCTTGTCCAATCCATAAAAAGCATTGTAACCTTGTCCCCAAGGATGTCTCCTTTCTTTTCTTCCTATTTTTGAAAGCAGAAATGCAGGATAAAGAGCAACAACCAGAAATTGATACAGAGAATGAGGAAGAAAACTTAAATGTCACCACAGTCTCAAAGTTAGAGAAAAGTGAGATTTTAGAAGAGGAAGAAATTGATGTTCAAGCTGAGGAGAGAGAAAGTGCCAATCTTGATGTTGTAAAATTTAGGGCTTTCACTATTACTGAAGAGCCCTCAGAGGAAGCAAGCAAATGTGAATCCTCTGTTACTCTTCCAAACCTTCCTTTCTTCTATATCAATGAGAAAGATTTTATTCCTCTGTCCTATCTTCAATGTCTCTTCAATATCAGAGAAGACTACTGTATTGCAGCAATTTCAGAAGCTTGTGAAGTGTCCAAAGACTTTATTGATACAGAAGTAGAGTCAAAGGAAGAGTTTTTGGCACTTGATTTGCAAACATCTGACCACTCATTTATCCCTGCTATACTGATGCACTTGCCTTGTGCCTTAAAAAAGTGGATGAGGGGAAACCTTCCCTTAGAGATGAGGATTTTGAGAATAGGCTTATTGAGTTAGGTATTGAGTCTTTTGGCAGAGATTTCAAGCTTCAGGCAGATTCTGATAAAGTGGAAAGGGTTGGCTCATGCAACTTGATGAAAGACAAAGTAGTAATTGAGGATGAGTTGCAGAAGGTAGCTTCCATTTAATCTTTTGTAAAATGTTATTGTGATTGTAATGTTTTTAAATTGAGGTTTTTGTCTTGCAGATTGAATTGCTTGATAAGGATGATTTTCTAGGAAGAGCTAGAGGCAGCAGAGTGAAATCTACAGACACTAGGTCAAGAAGGCCTTCATCTGCTCTCATGCACTACTTACCTACATTGGATAAGGCTGTGTTCTGTGCATTCCACATGAACTTCTCTGAAGATGCTGAGTTGCCAATATTTGCCTTGAAGGTGTTGTCAAGGTTCATGGGATACACTCCCCTTCAAATAAATGCTAACAAGGTTTTGCTTCTAGAGGGAGCTGCTGCTCTTAGAATCTTTGGATATGCTGCAGGTTTCAATGCCTCAAGAGCAGGATACTTTCTTTGCTACTCTAGCTATGCAGCTACAGCTGAGGTGTCAGATATCAATCTTCTTGGAGGTTATAGAAGGAGAAAATTTTTGAGATACAGAGGTGACATGCCAAATAGTCCCAAGAGAATCAAAAACTAATGTACACAATATTTTGCAAGGACTGATTATATTTCAGCAAATATTTTGTAAGAGGTACAAATGTGTTAGTAAATCATTAGTCTCTATCTTGAGGTGTTTGTGTAGTTTCAAATTGCTGGGTCTTCGATCTCATCCTTTGTAATTGCCTCCTGTAGAACCAATTGAATAATTCTTTAAGTGCATTGCTTCTTCTTTGACCACCTCCTCTTCTAGTACATCTAAAAAAGGAAGTTCTCGCTTGATAATGAGACTTTTCCATTCCTTGTGTATTCCATGTTGCAAGGGGTCCTTCTGTAGCAAAATATGGTCCATGCAAGTAAAGAATATGCTACAAAGACAATTTTTTGTTAGTAAATTTAAG
The DNA here is from genome assembly GCF_041138505.1 of Cibotium barometz. Classification (NCBI taxonomy): domain Eukaryota; kingdom Viridiplantae; phylum Streptophyta; class Polypodiopsida; order Cyatheales; family Cibotiaceae; genus Cibotium; species Cibotium barometz. The sequence continues at coordinate 29,350,254 of NC_141100.1, forward strand.
AAATTACACTAATTTTAACTGTTTTGATAAGTCTGAACACTCACCAAGTAATAAGTTATGTCTTTTTCTCCCCAGGCATCTATGATAGCTTTGATCAAAAGCTTTATTGCTTTTTTGAAATCATCTGCATAAGTATTTGAACCAACTTGTTGTCTAAGGACTTTGAAAAAATTGTCGAGTTTTTTCCAAACTTCCATACGTTTGTTGGCTACATCTGGTCTACTTTTGACATTTGTGGTGATGACACATAGCTGTTTCCAGCAGTTCCACATTGCATTGACTTGTTTGGTGTCATGGTTGCTCAAAAATCTTCTCGCTTTTGCTCCTCCCATTGAAACATCTTGCAGAACATCACCTGTACCTCCAGAAAGAACAAGATCTTTTTTAAGATGCACTTCCCCACCATGGAAACCCATTTGAGAGAGTAAGGCTTCGCATTTTTCTATGCACTCATCTGCAAGTTTCAAGATATCCGACCTATTCATAAGCTCATTCAAAAATCTTACCCTTTCCTGAGCATTAGACATGTCAAATCCTAGAAGGTTAGTAACATGATCTCTTACAAGTTTTAACCTTTTTTTTCTTTGTCCAGATCTCTCTGTTAAGTTAACTACATCCCGCATTCGTTTTACTCGTGCTCTTAACCCTATTGGAGTTTCTTTTAAGGTTTTCAATTGATCATTTTCTTGTTTCAAAGACACTATTTTGTTTTCAAGTTCTATAATTTTTGTTGCATTCAAAGATGAAGTATTTTGAAGATATGTAGTATATTCTGCATAATTAATATGTGATTGAGACAGTCTTGAACTATAACCAAGTAAGCCATCCACCCCATCACCAACAAATCTAATCAAATCATGTGGTGTGTGAAAAGAAGGATACCTTCCTGTTCTGGGATCCGGTGGATATAGACTTCCATCTGTCCATAGGTCAATATGCTTCTTTCCTTCGTTGCGAAGATGTTGAGCTTCATTTGCACATGAAAGGAATCTTTGGTAGACACTCCGTGTATTTACATACTCTTGGTTGAGCTTGATATTCAAATGAAACTTACGATTAGATGTATCACTCATTACTAACAGAGCTAAAAAAATTAGCAGAGCTATTAGAACATGAGAGACACAGAAGAATGAGAATGAGATGTAGCTTGTGAAATTCTTAGAGAAGCAGAGGAGTGAAATTTTTTTGGAGAATGGATGAGAGCGCGTTTGGAGGGAATGGTCATTTTGCCGCAAAGTCACTAAAAGAGGACAAATTTCGAGACGAGCCATTAAAGAGTAGCATGAAAACGATATATTTTTTTAGATTTTAAAATATGTACTTAGATACGTGTTCAATCAGATAGATATGCTTTAAATATCCAAAACGGCCAAATTTGGAGCCGTTTTGACCGTCAACATTCTACTAATTAGCAAGTTAGCAAAATTCCTTACACAGTCCATTTTGAGACGTTTTTGGCCCTAATGGTAGCAAAACATAATTATGTTCCTGAATCTACTCAAGAACAAATGCGGTCAATACCACCTCACTTACAGAAACCAAATCAACACTGGAAACCACGCCTTACCAAGCCTGAAAGAGTCCAGGTGGAAACACAAGCTGACGCGTCAATCGAAAATCATCAGAAGGTCTCGAACAGGAAGAGATACTCCAAACTGACATGGCAAGAAAAAGGCAAGTGGGTACCTTTACTCACTTCTATCTCAGAGGCAACACATCAGAAGGAGGATATTGCAACCGAATCAAGTTCAGAGTCTATTCCTCAAAACACAAGCAATGTCAAAGTTTGTCTTACAAAGCCGACAACTTTCAATCAGGCTCCTACACAAGTTGACTCCCTGACTATCAAGGAAAGAGCGTTCTTCATACAACTCCAACTATTTGGAATGTCGTCGGTATTCTACTCTTTCCCTAATCAAATTACATTACCAGCCATAAGTCTACAGGCATAGGTGTCAGAGTCGGGCACTGTGAAGCCCCAAGAAAATTTTGAAAGCCCAATGGGATGGCAAGAACACAGCTACCATAAGATCAAAAGTGTTCAAACATCTTCATTCACACCTCCTCCTATTTGTCCCAATGCATTTCCTATGCCTATCGCTAAAATCTTACCACCGACTAAACTTCAATCTCTTGCACGTACACTGAAATGGGTACCAAAAAGAGTCCAACAAAAAGGAACCTGTGCCATTCCTCAACACCCCACAAACATTTGCATAATGTTACATCCAAAAGCAAACTCATTCTTGAAAGAGCTATCATGCTACAAAAGCTTCTTTTTGGCAATTCATCTATCGAATCTATTAGCTCTATTTCTGTCATTGCTATACATACTAGCATTCTTCGTTCAACTTGCATTAAGTAAAAAATATGAACACTTCCTTATGTGTTGTGCAGAATAACCAAATGGAGACTTGGCTGGACACATGCAGTCCATCTTTGGACCTAGATAACTCTCACCCTGACCATCAAGGGGCCTACAGCATTGCACCTTTTCAGACGCACTCCCGATATTTTTATGCCCCAGTAGGTGAGGATTGCTGTGGAAGACAATTTGTGGCGTTATACTACCAGCAACATCATCCGTTTCCACACTACCGCGACTGTGCTCGTATGGTATTGGGGAATGCTTCCCATATATGTTGGCAGTGTCGCACATATTTCCGTCGCTATGGCACTGGTATGATGCAGCAGATCACATAATCTCTGGGCAATTATGATGCTGCAACGTGGACCCAACCAACAAAGACTCCTTAAAATGATCCCCTTCTATAGGGTCCATTGTAGGTGTGCCTTTAAATGGCTTAAGCAGACTCACATGAACAACATTATGTATATGCCAATGCTCTAACAACTTGATTCTAAAAGATGTTTCATTGATACTTTTAAGAAACTTAAATGGACCATAGTACCTCTTACCAATCTTAGGATAAATCTTTTGATTTCTCATGGGCTGTCCTCACCAATGCTTGCCCCTATCCTTTGATGTAAACAAGCCCTGGGAAACTTCAACAAGACCCATTAATCCTCTTTTTGCTCTAAAGGCCTTCGTCGATGCTTATCAGCAACCTATTTTTGCTTTTGTTGTGACACTTGAATTGCTTCTTTTATCTTTTGAAAAGCTATCTTAATGTCATTCACATACTCATCATCTGCAAATATGTTTGAATGCATCCTTAAGATAGGTGGAGGCTTTGGGCGGCCATCAACTGTCTCAAATGGAGACTTCCTCGTAGAGGTATGCACATAAGGTAAGTATTTCTCCCATTGTTTACTTTGATCTTTCTCTCCAACATAGCCTTTGAGAAGATCAAGGATTATAGATTTCACAATCTCTGTTTGCCCATCTGTTTGAGGAGGGTCGACGAAAAATTGAGTCTTGTGCCCAAATTTTCAAATAGCCCCCTCCAAAAGAGACTTGTCATTCTTGGGTCTCTATCAGAGACTATTGAACTTGGCATCCCGTGGTACTTTAAAATTTGGGATATGAATATGGTAGCCATGTGGTGCGACTTAATAGTCTTCTTATTAACACATATGAAATGAGCCTATTTACTCAATCGGTCTACCATTGTCCATATACTCGTATTTCCATGTATGGAGTTGGACAATCCAAATATGAAGTCCATTGAAATACTCTCCCATCATGGAGCTCGAGAATTGGCAATGTTGCAACAATCTAGGGGCTTTTCCTCTATCATACATGACCTTTTGAGATACCGTGCATTGTTCTACATAATCATGGATGCCCTTTCGCATAGAGGGCCAACAGAAGTAAGTTTCTATTGCTTGAGTAGTGGCTTGGATACCACAATGCCCTACATATGTTGGAGCATGAGCCTCATACATTAGCTTCTCTCATGAAGTTCCTTGGTTACATAATCATGAACCATGCAAGAGGAATCCTTCTTTAGTGAGAAAGGTTCATGGGCCTTGCTACTCTCTAAATCTTACATGATAGAGATATAGTCTTCATCTTGTGCATACTTGTCAATCATACTTGCAAGATCATGATTCTGTGCTATGGAGACAACATTTACTCTAGGCCCCCATAAGCATGCACCCGCAACCGAATTTGATAAAAATGTTTAAAAATTTAATGCAATGTTCTTTTTTTTTCTTTACTAGTGTGCATTAAAATGTTTTATGTGTGTACATCAATGTTTCCAAGGAATAGTTTAACGATGACTTTGTCTCCTAAACACCTGCTAGACTTGCCACCTGCTAGACTTGCCATCTAGTTCAGGAATGTAATCTTGCTCAAATGTGGATCCAGAGAATAGACGGGACTCCTTTCACTTGATACAAGCATCGTCAAGGATGACTACAATTTTAAGGGAGGGGTAATGTCATCAAAATTTAATTTTGATGACATTTGTGCTTTATGAAGGCTTTTCTCTCTCTAAAAGTGGCCATTTGGGAAAGAAGAAGCACAAGAAAGCACATATTGTTGGACAATAAGGCATATATGGAAGTGAATTCAAGGCTATGGAAGTGCCAAAAGGTGAATTCCACTTCACAAGTGCATGGCAAATTTTCCTAGGATCTCACCAGTATTTTATGGAGTACAAACGGGCCTCCGAAGGACTTAAAAATTTGCTAAAATACGGCTTACGAGAGAGGACAAAAGTGGGAGTGAGGGCAAAGAATAATGAAAATGGGAATGAGGGATTTGTTTGGCCAATTTGGGACACTTATAACCCAATTAGAGGGCAAGAACTAGGCGCCCTCCTCCTCCCATGACCTGCCCATGCTCCACCTCTCTCTAGCCACATGGATGCTGAAATTGGCATCACTTTCCGCCTCATCAAGTCATGAACTTCAAGGAGTTTTATCTCTCTCATTAAGAAGCTAATTAGAGTGATCAAAAGCACAAGTGAAAGCTCTCACAAAGCTCTTCCAGCTCAAGCACTCATATGTAAGCTATATGCTTAAGATTGTGTACCACCCCTTGGTAGCTAAGTATGATACTTAGGCTATGGAGCACTTTCATCTCAATCTCCTTCCCTAATACTCTTCAAAGCTCTCCTTTTCTCCACAAGTTCTCTTGGCTTAAATAGCCATTGAGGCTTTGAGAAGAGGACAATGTAGTGCAAGGGAGAAGCAAGCCAACAAGCTCATGACGGTTATGGGAGATCCTAGCCTCCATGGTCCTAATGATGTATTAATTCAAGCTACTCTCTTTTTGTAAAGAGTTCAAGAGCAAAGATTAATACAAAGCCTCTCAAGGGGGGGTCAGCCTCAAGAAATCCAACCCTCAATCTTGTGTTGATTGTGTCAAGATCTTGCTTTAATGTGCTTGTTATGCATATGCAAATTGTATATGTGTGTGAGTTGCTAGATGAATGCATTAGCCGCTATCTTGTTCTTATCACATGCTATCACTACTAAGGGCATTAACTATAAGGAAATCCTAAGTGTCATTAAGGCTAGTTACTAAAAGAGATAAGAGTAAAGACTTGTTATTTGCCCTAAAATAGCTTAATGCAACTTGATTTCATTGGTATCAGAGCTTTGTAGGTGTTGCATTAATTAAAACTAGTACTTTTAATTAAGTTACGATCTAAGCGTTCACATAAAAGGTACTAATTTTTGTGAAGGAATCTTGTCTTCTATTCCACATAATGAACATAGTTGGAACCAAGTAAACTTTAAGGAAGATGAAGCTTCAACACAAGGAACCCATGCTTTAAGAAATCTAGTACAAAGCTGATGCAGAACATAATCCATCTTTAAGGCCCATGGTTCAAGATTTGATGTTTGCTCATGGCATGGTTCTTACAATAAGGTCTCCTCCTCGAGAATTTAATTCTCCACAAGGGAGTGAGCATGTTAGAGAGCCTTTGGAATGGGAGGGGCAATCTCCATCCAGTTCTCCTCAAGAACGACGTTCCCATCGCTCTCCTAACCGTAGTAGATGGCGAAGATCTTCTTCCAATTATGGGTCCTCCTCATCCAAAAGTGGAAGAAGTGAAAGAAGCCATTTCCATCAACGAAGAAGAAGGTCTCCTTCACCTTCACCAAGCTCTTCACCCTCAAAATATGATGAAGGAAGCTCTCCACAGGAAAAGTCAAGGGCTTTTACTCGTACACCATGAAGGCGCAAAAGGACCTGCTATGCTAAGAGAGCTTACAAGCTTCAAAAGTTCAAAGAGGGTGGAAAGAGTGTAACTTTGCTAAACTTTATCCAGCAATTTGATGTGGCATTTGGTGGGCAGCACTTCACCGAATAATCAAAGCTACGCCATGTAGCTATGTACATGCAAAGGTCTACTCGCCAATGGTGGGCAAGTCTTCGAGCTCAAGGATTGTAGCCCAAGACTTGGCGAGCATGTAGGGTTGCTATCATGAAGCAATTCCTAACCGGTCAAGCAAAGGATGATGTGCTAACGGCATGGCGTGTTCTCCAGCTCAAAAAGGGAGAGACTATGCAACACTATATAGACAAGTTTTGGCATTTGTATCTCAAAGCCATAGTCTTTGAGTAGATAAACTTTTCTGAGCAAAAGCAGCAGTACTTGGTTGGGCTTCATGTGAAGATGTGCATGGATATGTTCATGCACAAAAGCCAAAAACCATCTTCAAAGTCATCCATCACTCATTGGTGGTGGGTAACAAGATTTTGTCTCTCAACAAGATGACTATCGAGTTGTATGAGAAGGGTGAAAAGACTCCCAATGAGCAGCTCCTCAAGACTCCAAGAGCCACGTAAAGAAGAAGGAGAAAGGGGTATACAAGGGGAAAAACAAGCTCTCCGAGGAGGTTGAAAGGTACAGGAAGGAGAACCGGTGCTTCAAGTGTGGAGAGCAAGGGTACTCTTATCATGCTTGTCCCACAAAGGCTACCAAGAAGGGCCCTCCTCAAGCTTCACAAGTAAGTTTCCCATCAACCATCCAAAAAGATATTAATCAACTATGCTATGCATGGGGGAAAGTTAGGAACCAAGATGCCTTTATACTCTTTGATCCTAGCTCATCCCATAATTTGATTTCAGTGGAGTTAGCCCAAAAACTGGGCATCAATACTAAAGAAATGGGACCCGCACTTGATGCTGATGGAGCCTTTAAAGGGCAACAAGTCCCTGTCATGCCATCGACGATTGGGAAGCTTAGGCTACATGCTCAAGAGTACATTGATCAAGAGGAGTTTTATGTATCTCCTTTTTGCATGAGGATGTTATCTTAGGGGCGCCATGGTTTCATCGCATGGCCATACAACTCACTTATCCTAATAGGGTTATCACTTTTCATCATAGAGGTAAAGCCATTAGTATTAACACTGAGAAGAATGGAACCATAATACCTGTTGTATTATCTAGTGATGTTATACAAAAGTCAATAAAATCTTCTCTTTTTGTGTATATGGCTTTCTTCAAAGACTCTCCTTCCTCTCATGATACACTCTCTCAAATGTCTAATACTAATATAAGCTTTAATGATGAAATGAATTATATGTCTTTTCTTCAAGCATATAGTGACTATTTTTCAGATTCTATCCCTAGTGAGTTACCTCCTTCACGAGGAGAGAATGACCATAGAATTGAATTAGTACCAAGTAGCACACCCCCTAATAAGCCCCCATATCATGTCTCTCATACACAACAAGAAGCGATACTCTCTCAAGTGAATGAGCTTCTTGAGAAGGGGATGGTACGACCTAGTCCATCTCCCTTTTGCTCACCTATGTTGTTAGTGCAAAAGAAGGATAAACAAGAACACAATCAAGAATCAATTTCTAGTCCCTCGTATAGAGGACATTTTTGACAAGCTACAAGGTTCATCTTACTTTAGTAGGATAGACCTTAAAAGTGGATATCATCAAATAAGGATAGTATCTCATGACATCCATAAGACTCTTTTTCATACGGAGTTTGGCTTGTATGAGTACGTGCTGATGCCCTTTGGCTTGTATGAGTACGTGCTGATGCCCTTTGGCCTTACCAATGCTCCAGCAACCTTTAATAACAGGTTAATGAAAAGATTATTTAGGAAGCATACGGCATACACTGGAGTGTTCTTTGATGACATTATCATCTACTCTAGGATAATAGAAGAACACAAAGAGCACTTAAAGAATTGCGTGCTAATAGACTTTATGTAAATGGGAAGAGAAGTGAGTTCTTCCTTAATGAGATCAAGTACCTTGGTCACATTATCTCTAAGGAGGGTATCCAAATGGATCTCAAGAAGCTTAAGGTAATAGATGAGTGGCCACAACCAAAGAACCTTCCTGTGTTAAGAAGCTTTATTGGCATGTGCTCCTATTATAGACACTTTATTTCAAAGTTCTCTATAATAGAAGGTCCACTCCATGATTTGACAAAGAAACAGGTCAAATTTCAATGGACCATGAAAGAAAACAATGCTTTTAAAGAGCTCAAGGAAAGGCTTATGACGAAACCACTATTGATATTGCCTGATTTCAATAAGCCTTTTGAAGTTCATTGTGATGCTTATGGTGATAGCATCGGGGGGCTGTTCTTTCTCAAGAAGGACATCCTATTGCTTATGAAAGTAGAAGGTTGAACTCTCACAAGAACAAGTACTAGGAATCTATAAGAAAGAACTACTTGAAGTTATCCATGCTCTAGATTCTTGGAAGCATTACTTGTTGGGTACACCCTTCATAATACATACATATCACCAAAGAATTAGATATTTTATTTTGCAAACCAAGCTTTCTAATGACAAGCAAATGAGATGGGCTAATTTTCTCTCAATTTCATTTTCACATACCCATATCCCTAGAAAGTAAAATGCGGTTGTGGTTGTGGTTGCGGATGCACTCTCATGAAGGCCTAAAGTAAATGCTGCCTCCATAGCATATAATCATGATCTTGCAAGCATTATTGAGACAAGTATGCACAAGATGAAGGCTATATCTCTATTATGGTAGATTTAGAGAGTAACAACACCCACGAACCTTTGTCACTAAAGGAAGGATTCCTCTTGCATGGTTCACGATTAGGTGAAACCAAAGAACTTTGTGAGAAGGTAATATGAATCTCATGCTCCACCATATGCAGGGCATCATGGCATTCAAGCCACTACTCAAGAAAATAAAGACTTACTTCTATTGGCCCTCTATGCGAAAGGACATGCATGATTATGTAGAACAATGAATGCTATTTCAAAAGGTCGTGTATGATAGAGGAAAAGCCCCTCTAGATTGTTACAATCATTGCCAATTGTAGAAACTGCATGAGAGAGTATCTCAATGGACTTCATCTTTGGATTGTCAAAGTGCATACATGGGAATACGGGTATGGACATGGGTAGACTGATTTAGTAAACAGGCTCATTTCATACCTGTTAAGAAGACCACATGGCCACCATATTTGGGATGCTAAGTTCAATAGTCTTGGATAGAGACCCAAGAATGACAAGTCTCTTTTGGAGGGGGCTATCTGAAAATTTGGGCACTAAACTCAATTTCTCGTCAGCTTATCGCCCTCAAACGGATGGGCAAATAGAGATTGTGAATTCCATCATCCTTGATGGAATTCACAATCTCGTCAGCTTATCATCCTCAAACGGATGGGCAAATAGAGATTGTGAATTCCATCATCCTTGATCTTCTCAAAAGCTATGTTGGGGAGAAAGATCAAAGCAAACAACGGGAGAAATATTTACCTTTGGTAGAGTTTTAATATAATAACACGATGCACACCTCTACAGGGAAGTTTCCATTTGAGATTGTTGAAGGCCGTCCAAAGCCTCCACCTACCTATCTTAAGCATGCATTCAAATATATTCGTAGCTAATGAGTATGTGCATGACATCAAGATAGCTTTTCAAAAGATAAAAGAAGCTATTGAGGTGTCGCAAACAAAAGCAAAAAAGGGTTGATGATAAGCATTGAAGGCCTTTAGATCTAAAAGAGGATGAATGGGTTTTGCTCAAGTTTCCCAAGGCTCTTTTACATCAAAAGATGGGCAAGAATTGGCAAACGAAGGCCCACATGTCATCAAAAGATTTATCCTAACTTTCTAAGAGGTATTATGGTCCATTTCAGATCCTTAAAAGGATCAATGAAATGTCTTTTAGACTCAAGTTACCAAAGCATTGGCATATACATAATGCCTTTCATGTGGGTCTTATGCCATTTAAAGGTACCCTATAGAAGAGGATCCTCCTGAGATTGACGACCAAGAGGAGATCCTGCAACCTGAAGCCATCCTTAAGCATGAGGATAACATTCTTCGAAGTGGTAAAGTAATATGCAAGTATTTAATTAAGTTTAAGAATTATCCTCTTGAAGATGCTAAATGGATACATGAACCCCAAAACTGAAGTATTCTCTTGCAAGATTATAAGTTCCTTCATGATTTAAATGATAAACAAGACATCGATGTATAAAAATGTTTAAAGATTTAATGCAATGTTCTTTTTTTTTCTTTACTAATGTGCAATAAAATGTTTTATGTGTGTACACCAATGTTTCCAAGGATAGTTTAGCGATGACTTTGTCTCCTAAACACCTATACTAGACTTTCCATCTAGTCCAGGAATGTAATCTTGCTCAAATGTGGATCTGGAGCATAGATGGGATTCCTTTCACTTGATACAAGCATAGTCGAGGACGACTACAATTTCAAGGGAGGGGTGTCATCAAAATTTAATTTTGATGAGTTTTGTGCTTTATCAAGGCTTTTCTTTCTCTAAACGTGGCCACTAGGGAAAGAAGAAGCACAAGAAAGCACATATTGTTGGACAATAAGGCATATATGGAAGTAAATTCAAGGCTACGGAAGTGCCAAAAGGTGAATTCCACTTAACAAGTGCATGGCAAATTTTCCTAGGATCTCACCAGTATTTTATAGAGTACAAACGGGCCTATGAAGGACTTAAAAATTGCTAAAATATAGCATACAAGAGGTGGCACAAGTGGAAGTGAGGGCAAAGAATAATGAAAATGGGAATGAGGGATTTGTTTGGCCAATTTGGGACACTTATAACCCAATTAGAGGGCAAGAACTAGGCGCCCTCCTCCTCCCATGACCTGCCCATGCTCCACCTCTCTCTAGCCACATGGATGCTAAAATTGAAAGGTTTACTTGATGACATAGGCATGAACTTTCAACCTCATCAAGTCGTGAACTTCAAGGAGGTTTATCTCTCTCATTAAGAAGCTAATTAGAGTGATCAAAAGCACAAGTGAAAGCTCTCACAAAGCTCTTCCAGCTCAAGCACTCATATGTAAGCTATATGCTTAAGATTGTGTACCACCCCTTGGTAGCTAAGTATGATACTTAGGCTATGGAGCACTTTCATCTCAATCTCCTTCCCTAATCCTCTTCAAAGCTCTCCTTTTCTCCACAAGTTCTCTTGGCTTAAATAGCCATTGAGGCTTTGAGAAGAGGACAACGTAGTGCAAGGGAGAAGCAAGCCAACAAGCTCATGGGTTATGGGAGATCCTAGCCTCCATGGTCCTAATGACGTATTAATTCAAGCTACTCTCTTTTTGTAAAGAGTTCAAGAGCAAAGATTAATACAAAGCCTCTCAAGGGGGGGTCAGCCTCAAGAAATCCAACCCTCAATCTTGTGTTGATTGTGTCAAGATCTTGCTTTAATGTGCTTGTTATGCATATGCAAATTGTATAGTTGTTGCTAAATGAATGCATTAGCCACTATGTTGTTCTTATCACATGCTATCACGACTAAGGGCATTAACTATAAGGAAATCATAAGTGTCATTAAGGCTAGTTGCTAAAAGAGCTAAGAGTAAATACTTTCTATTTGCCTTAATGAAACTTGATTTCAAAATGAGTGCTTGAGCTTGAAGAGCTTTGTGAGAACTTTCACTTGAGCGCTTGAACACTCCAAATTTCTTTGTGATGAGAGATATACCTCCTTCAAGCTCACGACTTGGAGAGGTGGAAAGTGGTGCCAAAATTAGCATCCTTGTGGCTAGAGACAACTCAAGTGGAGTATGGGTAGGACATGGGAGGGGGAGGGTGCTTAGTTCTTGTACCAAATTGTTGAAACAAAGCCCTCATTCCCATTTTCATGATCCTTCACCCTCATTCCCACTTTTCCCACCTCCCATAAGCCGTATATTGGCAATTTTAAGCCCCTCAAGAGTCCCTTTGTACTCGTAAAATACTGATGAGATCCTAGGAAAATTTTCCATGCACTTGTTAAGTGGCATTCACATTTTGGCACTTCCCTAGCCTTGAATTCACTTTCATACATGCCTTATTGTCCAACAACATGTGTAATGGCCAAGCTGAAAGCACGAACAAGATACTAGGCACAATGTTGACCAAAATTGTGAGCGATTCGAGAATGGATTGGGAAATGAAGTTACATTCCGCACTTTGGGCATACAGGGTAGCTTATAAAACAACTATTGGGACAACACCGTTCAACATGGTGTTTGGACTAGACGCCATATTGCCCATGGAATTTTTAATTCCAACCTTAAGAGTGGCTAAAGAGCTTTATTGGACAGGACATGAATTGTCAGAGAGGCTAGAAGAGCTAGAACATCTAGATGAAACTAGACTGGTTGCAGTAGCAGGAATGTACGGTTTAAAAAGAAGGCAAAAATAATTCCATGATAGTCGAATCATGATAGTCGAATCATAACTAAAGAATTTAAATTGGGCGATTTAGTTCTGGTTTTCACCCTCAAGGAGTTCCAGGCTAAATTCACCAAGAGAGAACGAGGTCTGTATGTGATTTTAGGACTATCATCGAGTGGTGCAGTTAAACTTTCAACGCTTGATGGTGAAGAAATGCCCAACTAAAGACAAATTTAGGAATTTTGGGAATTATTTGAGTCCCATTTCTTATAGGATTGGTTGAAAACTCGGTATTTTTGTGTAGTTTGAGCTAACATCTATTTGTTGGTGCACTCTTTGTGCCATTAGATTATATCTTGACACAACAATTTGGCATATTTGTTTGTAGTTGTATAGATACATACGTCAATGCAACAATATTGGAAGGACAAGGGAAACATGACAGTAAACTTAATTGAGATTATACAACACCTTTCATATGAAGAAGATAATGTTAAATACTATCTCCACTTTGAGACATTGAACTAAAAACATGGGCTTTACTTAATTTGCCAAAAGAATTCTAAATATCACTTAAAAAGGAACCTTAGAAATGAGAGATCTCTAAAGGGTGTGATGTTAGAAACAATAAAACAAAAAGTAAATCTCAATGATAGTAACAATGTGCTAAGTTTATGATTGATCCACAGATTTAAAACCATCTTAGACACTATATCAAGATTATAAATCATTATATATATGCTCAAATTTGAGGGACACTGAAGTAAAAACATGGGATAATAATGCCAAAGAACACTTGGAAAAGGAACCTCAGAATTGAGGGACCTCCAAAGAGTGTGGTGTTTAGAAACACCAGAAGCAATCAAATTTCAATGAGATTGTTACATTCAAGTTTACAATTCATCCGAAGACAAAAACCCTTCGTAGACACTTTGTCAAGATAATAATTGAGTACAAATTGTATCTCAAACATAGCGTTTTCTCATGTATTGCTCCAATACATACAAAGTTTCTCTGTCATAAGCTGCTTCATTTACTAAAGTGTTGCAAGTATACTCCCGTTTGTTCTTTGCATAAATCCAACCAAGTAACCATGCACTGATTGTTGTCTCCAAAAAACTTTGAAGCTCCTCTATATTTTGATTCCACATCTTTGGAAAAATCAAGTAGGTTCCGGGCATATTCCACATTACATTGTAGAGGGTATCATAAAAAATTAGCGTGTTATTTCCATCTAGGTCATGAAAAATTTTCCATTCTACATCTAAGTTTTTGTGGTATACAAATCGATATCCAATTAGAAGATCCATCTTTTGACATGCTGCTTGCCCTGCTATACAACCTTAAACTTTTGATGGTGCCGAAGGAAAGCACAACTCAAGAATGCGTCAATTCCTTTGTAGTCTATTAGTACTCCAGATCCATACCTCAAACCATTGCATACAAAAATCAAGGAAAGTGAATGCATCTTTGCAAATCAAATGCCAAACACTTGTATTCTCTTCCACAAGATGCATATGTTTGGCCCAGTTTGGACATACATCACCATGTTGCATCTCAATGGTCTTAAGTAAAACACCATTGAGTTCGAGTATCAATACTCTTCTTTGTTTCCTTATTGTATCTGGGGGTGGTGGACATACATCACCATGTTGCATCTCAATGGTCTTAAGTAAAACACCATTGAGTTCGAGTATCAATACTCTTCTTTGTTTCCTTATTGTATCTGGGGGTGGTGGAACTCTTTGCCTTCTAGGTACATGACAAGTCACCAATGATTGGTGCCACCTCAATAGTAAGTTTTTTGTACACTTGAAATCAAAGCTATATGCTTCAACATATCATGTTGAAAACAAAATGTATGGTTAATGGACATTCAAAATTTTAAATAAATATATTATGTGCCAACAACATAAATTCATCCATGATATGGATGGTCTTAAACCTTCATAGACAAATGCTCCAATACCTCAGAAGTTCAACCAAAAAAATAAAAGAGCGAGTATATTCTCAATGCTAAATTTATCAAATTTATTGAATATGATGTATAAAAGATTTTCACTGTTGAGATAATTGAGTTTATCTAAATTAAATGATAATATTCATAGCCTTACACCTTGACAAGGCAATATCTTCAATAAAAAACAAACACATCTTCATTGCAATCGAATTGCAAATATTGACAAAAGAGATAATCAAATGACAATAAGTTTGGAGTACAATATTTGCAATCGAATTGCAAATATTGACAAAAGAGATAATCAAATGACAATAAGTTTGGACTACAATGGCATTTGATTGCTTGATACAATAGTGTAAAGATTTGGCTCATACAATCCAAAAATTAAACCCATCTAAGCACATTGTTTTGGCCAAAGCCTAAGTCTATCTTACGGGCTTTTAGTACAAAATGGCTCCAAACATTCTGCACCCAACAAGTCTTGATATTTGTGCAGATCCCATACTTCAAATTGCACATTTAGACCTCAACAATGGTTTCATTTGACCTGCAGCAACAACTAGTGTGGGTTAGGTTGGAATCTGATTATATTGTCACTCAATCTTTAATGAAACCTCAATGTAACTTTATTGAGAGGCAACCATTTTAATAAGTTGTAAGAAAGACTAGGTGATAAAATTCTGTTTGGCCTTGAGTATTATAGCCTTTGGAATCTTTATTTTCTCTGGAAGTCGTCCACCCTTGGGCTTCCATGCCCAAGGGTGGATGCAGCTAGTGTCTTCCTAGCACCGAGGATCATTTTTGTTCTCTCACCAATACTTGTTCCAGCAATCCTTACAATCTGAATAATGATTGAACTATGAGTTTGGTAGCTTCATACAACATTGCTAAAAGATTACAAAGCTAGTTTCCCATGTGCTAACAAATCATTCTTGCTCAACTGCACTAACGTGTGATGGTGCCTCACTTTCATGTTGATTCAATTGATTCTGTTTCACCTTGAGTATTATAGCCTTTGGAATCTTGATTTTCTCTGGAAGTCGTCCACCCTTGGGCTTCCATGCCCAAATGATGCAGCTAGTGTCTTCCCAGCGCTAAGGATCATTTCTGCTCTCTCACCAATACTTGTTCCAGCAATCCTTATAAACCTCAACATCACTTGCATTCTTCTTCTTTGAAATTGGTGCCCCAATATTGTATCTGAACTTGTAGGTAGTTTATCGAGTTGTTGTTTTGATCAACATCACTTGTTGTCACTCCAAACCATATTGGGTAATTTGCATCATCACAAGGTTTTACAAGCACAAAAACTCCTTTAGACACATCAAGAGTCGGGTTGAACTCTTCAGTAGGTCTATTGCACATTGGACCACAATAATCATCCTCATTTATATCAAACCCTTCATCTATATTATCCTCCACTTGAAGGTTAAGAGGCTGAGCTGTTTCGCATACACTCCTTGGCCAAAACTCATGAAATCCAATGTCTTTCCTTGCATTAGGGGTTTGCATGTTTAGCATAAGATTCTCCCAATAGGCAAGGACCGGATTGATCCACTTAGCATAATCACTTTGGTCTCCTTTCTTCTCATTTTCCTTAACATACTCAAAGGGTGGCAATACTTTTGGAAAAGAAGCTTGGGTCCTCCCTGGTCATTTCTCTTCCATAACTCTATACCGCTTTCTGGTATATCAACATTTTTGGGGTATACTTTGTATTGCATCAAAGGTATTCCATCACTTATATAAAACCTAAATTGCAATGGCTTTGAATGTCTAATCAAGCTATCGGCTCTGTCATGTAAGCATCCCTTGACAAAGCCTTTGAAGTCTGCCACCTTTTGTAGGAGAAAGGGTGTTGGATGCATGCTAACACACTCATTAAAGATCTTCATCAAATATGGAAATGTGAAAATGGTTTGTTTCCTCAACTTCTCAGAGAAGCGACTAAACAATACATCAATATCTTCATGAGTATGACCAACCATAAGAAAACCAAGCTACACCATGTCAAACACTCCTCGTGCAACCAATAGTGATAGATAGGCAAATACGTAATGATTCTTATTTTCAGAACCACAATTGTCAAGTTGCACAACAACAATGTCCTTGGCAATCTCTTGAAAAATGTGCTTGAATTTGATGGCATTAAACTTGAGGCATTGCCATTGCCCCTATCATGCACATGTGTGTTAGTATGAAAGACTGACTGCATAAGTGAAGAACAATTTTCCTCTATATCCATCTACATGTGTCTCTGCATCTGCATCCTCAATGCTCTACTTGCAATATGCGTTTCTCTCCTTTCAGTACTTCCATATGCTAATACAAGGCCGTAGTAGACAAAACACAATCAAAAAGATCTGTTCGTGGTTCTGCATCTGAGTTTTGTGAGCTCAAGTCACCATACATGTGTTGCTCTCCTCTTTATAAGTTCTTAAACATTTTGAGAGAGATGAAATTGTGAAGTTGGGATCACTTGGCCATAACCCCAAGGCAAAGTGACCATAAGTTGTTTGTCCATGTCCATGAGTGAGCATTCCTATTAAGGATACTGGAAGCCTCTCTCTCAACCCCATTGAGAGATTTAGGAACTCATTTAATTTGTGGTATGGCAATCTTGCTTTGGTCCATCTTATCATGTATAATACACAAATACCTGTTTGGGTTCATTTCAGAAGAGCTCCTCCAAAGCATAGTATAGATTTCTACAACTCATTTGCTGCAACATGTGTGCCCTTCTTTGTGCCATGTATCTGGCACGCTCCTCTTGATTTTTTGCTGATTCCAACTTGACCTTGATTGCCATACAAATGTCGCATTTTGAGAAGGTGCTGGTTTTTTATAAACTAACTGTCTTGAACTCTGTGTTTCACAATCTTAAGAATGATGGTTGTGACAGTGGTCGGTATTTGAATGAGACAAGTGTGTCATTCACTTCACGCAATATGTCCACCTGTTTGTACATTGCTGGTAGAACACGTTGGGTCTCGCGAGCTCCATGCATAGTTGTCCTTGACCTATGTGGCATTTGATCGGCATTATTATCTATGAAGCCCTGTATGATTGATTTTGCCATTTCAACATGTGTCATGCCCTTCCGTGTTATCCCACTGTTGCCATGACTGACATTACATGCACCATTCAAGAACTTCTTTCTGAGCCTATATAACGTTGACTTCCCAATGCCATGCATTACATACCATGCTTTACTACAAACCTTCTTCCTATCAAATGTGAACTCACTCGTCATCTTGACCTTGTCTATAGGCCATGCCCATGCAATCCAATACAAATGTGTATCGTGTACTATAGCTATGTCCCCAAAAGTGTACCCTAGCTTGTATGATTTTGGATCTATCTCCAAATTGACAACATCGCTTCTCGCAACAATCAATGGTTACGACATTGTGAATGTTTGCAACATCACATTTTTTGCTAGCTCCATGGGTTTTATCGTAATTTTTCATCATTACCCTTACCCTATGGACATAGCTCCTTTTCTTATTTGTCCCTTCAATGATATCATAGTCAGTGATCATGGCATCATGGTGTCTATCATCATAACTATCACCATCATTGCCCTCTACATCATCATCCTCTTTTTCATCACTTGAATTGTTTAGGCTGTCAATATTTTTTTGCATGAAGTGATCTTGAATACCCTCATCACTCAATAGAAGAAGATTATATGTCCTTCACTAATGGTTCATCATTCTCAAATGTGAGTTGCCTGATCGGCCAACTAACCAAATTCAAACTTGAAACACAAGTTGAACTTGGATGCAAAGATCCTTCTATACTGACACCCAAGCTACTCTCCCCTAGTTCTCTACAATTTATAGCTTTGTATGGGTGGACCAGCAATACTACTCTCTCTATTGCCAAGTTTTGTAGATCTATTGTCATCCCAGAGATGACACTTTTCTCTTTCCAGCTCTCCCTATCTATAAAGTGATCTTCTTGATCAACAAGAAGTTTCGCAAAAATTTCCTCTTTGGTATTAGTAATGTCTTTGTCCATAACAAGGTTGACCAATGGCCATTTGATGATGCTTCCAACTACTTAAGATATTGTTCTTACATCCATTGTAGCAAATGGAATGAGAAATGTGTCATCAAAGCTTTGTTGAACATGTATTGCTGCACATGTCTCACCAATGAATTGAAAACCACATATTTGATATGCATCAACGGAATGAATAACCCCGCGTGCCTTCCTTGTAGAACCGTCAATGAGAAACACTGAAGCACCTTATTTTAGACCCTGCAATCCCTAAGAAAATCAAGATCTCAATAAGAAAGATTGAAGCGATGTTTTTTACGGTAGTACACAAAACTATAAATGTAATTCAATCTCAACATGAGTTCAGGCTCCAACCAAAGTTTGAACCTCACCTATCAATGCTAGTTTGCTAGGAGGCCAGGCTCCATCTAAAGCTTGAGCCTTGCCTGCATATGCTAGCTTGTTAGCAAGAGGCTCCATGAGCCTCACCATCATATGTTAGTTTGCTAGTTAAAGTTATCATCCTCACTTGCATAATATATTAGTTTGCATATGTTAGCTAGAAGGGTAGGCTCCTCCAACAAAAGTTTGAGCCTCACCCACGAATGCTAGTTTACTTCTAGGAAGCTGAAAGTAAAGTTTGAACCTCACCCACAGATGCTAGTTTGCTTGGAGGCTCCAACCAAAGTTTGAGCCTCACCTTCATATGCTAGTTTGCTATATTAAGAGGTCCCAATTAAAGTGATAATCCTCACCTCATGTATATGCTAGTTTCCCAAGAGGTAGGCTTCATCACCCTCTGCATCTGGCCACACTGTTTCATTGGGATATTGAGTCAAGGTATGGTGTCAATCAGCCACCATCAATGTTTCATAGCTACAAAAGACAAAGGTGAGTGGTTACAACAGCAGCAAAGGCAAAGAGAAAGCAATAGAGAGAAACAATATGCTAATGAAGAGAATGTGACATGGAAATGAGCAAATGGACATTGGATTTGAGACTCTTCCTTCGTGAAAGATTTTAGTTGAATTTTTAATCGCATAGTTTATAAGTATATTTGGGTGTATGGTGAAAGAGGGAAGAAAAGAAGAAATCTCAAGCTCAAGCTCAAGGCTCAAACTTAAGTTTGAGCCTTGTCTATTACACAAGCAAGTAGGAATAGAGAGGGAAGCTAGGATAATCCCAGAGAACAAGTGGGGTGTGGGTGTAGAAGGGTATATAAACAAAAGTGAAACTAACTATAATAAAAAGACTTGGGACCTAGGCTTGGGCTTGGGGCTTGGGCTTGGGGAAAGAAATCGAAACCGAAAACTTCTTTCTGCCGCACTCAATGCTCCTCTCCCGCACCCGCACTCGTCCTCCTCACGCTCCCGAAGCAGAGCTCGACCAAGCGTGCCCACGTCGAGCGCCTTGAGTGTCCTCCTTGCGCTCCCACCAAAGCAGAGCTCGTCCTCCTCGGCCAAGGCAGAGTAGCGACTGCTCACGGTGGCAGCCGTGCGCGCTACTAGCAGCGGTGGCACCCATGTAAGGCGGAGTAGTGGTGGCCGTGCGCGGCGCTCCCTCCCGAAGCAGAGCACGCTGCGGGAGGCACAATGCATTCCCGAGCAGCGCGCATGTCTCACCCGACTGCGCACTGCACCGCACGTGCGGTGCGGTCTCACTCGACCGCACCGTACTCTCGATCGCATGTGCGGTGTGGTCTCACTCGATCGCACACCGCACCGCACTCTCCTCCAAACTCTCCCAACTGCACACTACACGAGGCACCGCTTGCTGCCCCGTCTCTCTCGTTTGAACCGCCCCACCCCTCTCATTTGAAATTCAAATTTCCCCCTTCCCCCCAACTTTGGAGCCTTTGCTCTCCATGCTAGTGCACCCCAGTGCCTTAAGGCTCGAACTTCAAATTGAGCCTTCGTTCTCCATGCTAGTGTACCCCGGCCTTAAGGCTCGAATTTGAGTTTAAGCCTTTGCCTTCCATGCTAGTGCATCCTGGTCTTAAGGCTCGATCTTCAGATTGAGCCTTTGTTGTTGTAACCTTAATGTTAATTTCTTATAGAGCAGAAAATCAACATAACCATTGCTAAGCATCATTTATGATTAGCTTACTCAATTGTAGTTTCTGCACTTATAGTTCTTAGCTTTATCTTAATGCATGTGACCTATAGCTCATTAGCATTCACACGCACATGCTATCAAGCTAAAACATAGCGGATTACTTAGCTTTTCTAAATACCATCTTTGATTAAAAGAAAGAAGATCTTAGCATGTTAAACATTTATTACTTATAGATTCATGCATAGCATTTACTAGCTATCACACCGTGAACAATCCCACATAGAGGGTGTTAACAGTGGATAACCACTTGCTCCTCTAGCACATGCATGACAACATAAATAAAGAGAAATTGCATAAGACAACACGATGAGGGCCGCATTTATGAGGTCGGCCCCCCCTCGAAAGGCTTTGTATTAATCAATTGCTTAAAGCTTGCATCATTAAAGGATGGCTTTTACTTGAATTAATATATCTTAGGGACTATGGAGGCTAAGATCTCCAGAACCGCTCGTCGGCTGCTTCCTTGGGCACCTGCAAGTTTCATTCTCCTCTTCTCAAGGCCTCAATGATCACAAAGGATCAAGAGTTCCTTTGGAGAAAAGGAAAAGGAAAGAATCGTAATCAATGAGTTGATGAGACCTTATGGCTTAATTACTGTAGATTAAACTAAGAGAGAGAGAGAGAAAGAGAAGGAGAAATCACTTGCTTGTTAGGGGAGAGCAAGAACTAAGTTTATATAGGCATAGGGGATGAGGAGAGCTTTCACTAGAGCTCCCTCGTGTATGAATTGGTGCCTCATGCATGAAGTTGCAAGCCACTTTTCAAACTCGAGTTGGAAAAGTGAGCTTTACTCTCACTTTTTGACCTAACAGTAGGTGAACTCCACAAAAGCACTCCTTCACTCAACTTTTTGTAGGCGCCTAGTTTTGGGGTGCCTTGGGGCACAAGCTAAGCCCCAATCCCCATTGCCTGGCCCTAATTTGGTCCTTCCAGTCCATCCGCCCATGGTTCTAGCCCTTGTTCCCGCCCCGACAACCACAATTTAGCGGGCACTCCTTTTCACTCCACTTAAACATTTGAGTGAAGATCACTTCCCTCGACTAGATCACTTTAGATTTAGTGGGTGCTTTGTTGACAAAGTCATGCAAAGCATTTGATCATTTTATGTGCCTTTATCTTCACATAAGCATAAACCAAAACATTAATGCAAAATTTAAAAGAAGAAATCTAAAATAAATATTGCATTACCTTAAACTTATACTTGCCTAAAGAAAGGCTCTTTGCACTCAGGTTGCATTTGAGTGAGAGTGTTACCTTTCATGCCCATTAGAATATTTTAATGTGACCTTTTAGCTTGTGCATTAAATCGTAAGACTAATACATTGATGCTTTGGTTGAGTGTCAACCCCTTAAGGAACTTGTATTCTTGCAGTAATGCAAGAAATTCCTTATATTAAGCCATTTATCAATGTCTTCGTTGTCTCATTGATTAAGGATCTTGTATAGCTTTAGAAGGCAAGCGAATCCTTATCCAAAATTTCAAGAGTATTTTGGGTTGCAAACTTAGTGTGGGAACCAAGATCTTCATGTAATGATGTGATCCACAAGTCCCCTGAGAAAACCACAATATAGTTAATGATGAATGATCCAAGCTTCTTCATAATTTATGATACAAGTCTTGTTATTGCAACCACTAGGATGAGTGCAATGCAAAAGATAGCTTTTCAAGGATACAAGAAGCTATGATTATTGCACCTAAAGTAGATGAAGTTGCAATAATGTCTCGAGACGAAGATCTTTCATTCTTCAAAATGATTATCTTTTCATATGTCCTTTTGTTGGGCATAATGAGCAATTAAGGGTAACTTTAAAACATTGCAGTGCTCTAAAGGCTCTTCCTAATGATACAAAAAGAGTAAAACTTCTCTAGGAGAAGAATGTTAAGAGGGCCATGTTATCTTATGAGAAGGACTAACATTCCTTAAAAGCATAAGATACAACATGCTTGGCCTAGCTAATATGTCTCTTTAGCATGAATTCCTCTAGACTCTTGATTGCAAAGTCTTTACATGAGGGCACCACTTTGTAAGACCAAAGTTAATGTCAAGGGACACCCCAACAAGAGTACAACCACAAGGAAGGATCACATTGAATCTATGCACCAGAACTCTATGGAGTTATCCATGCATGAGATTCCTAAAGATCAAAAGCATCAAACACGTTATGTCGTAAGCCGAGATTTTGGACCACACCATCAAAGAGGTAAGAGAATTTATTTTATGTTTATGTTTTTCAATTGTAGGGTTGCACAATGTGGTTGTCAAAGTACTCTTAAGTTGTCCTATTGTTAAAACTCCCTCATGAACAATCATGAATTTATAAGCATGATTGGGATGTACAATGAAAATGATGGGCTAGCTTTTACAGCAAAAGACCCAGTAAAGCATTTGCTTCTATAGCCAAAGACGCCTAGAATAAAACGTATCATGAGCCATTTTCAAGAAGGGACTTCTAGATATATGGAAAAGAATCCTTGAGAGAAGGCCATGTATAAATTTTATAATCTACCTTATGTGTGAAACTTTATGTAATGCAAAGGATGCAAGGCTACGGTAGATTTGTAAAAGAAGAAATGTTCCTTCATTTCTTAAATGAAAGTCCATAGAGTTTCTCTCTCAAGAAAAGTCTCTATTGTGTAAAGACTACTTTAACCATGCTTGCACTACATGTATATGCAAGAATGGGCTGAAGATAGGTCAAGTTTTCTCATATGATAAAACTATGGCACAAAGGATTTTACCATTCAAGCATTGACAAGCATAAGCAAATTGCTTAAGGTAGATTTACATCTACAAAAATTACTACATAGCCTAGTCGGTAAGGTTTAACAAGGTAACATTCATGCATGATGACCACCTACTATGCAATGGTAAAGTATTCCACAAGTATGTAGTTACATTATGACTTGGTCTAATGAACTTCTAAGTGAATGTAGAAATAAGGAAATTCTTGCATCTATGCAAGAATAAAAGTTCCTTAATGGGTTGGTAACAAGCATAACATTGATCAAAAAGCTTTGTATGGATTTTCATTTCTTATGACATGATCAAAAGTTCCATACTAAGACAAGGAAGAACCATGGGATCAATGTTTAGGAATATTGTAAGGATTGGTGCAAACCTAAAAGTTCCTTAATTGGTTGCACAATAGCCACCACCATCTTGATGTGTAGGCCCAAATTTCACTTCAAGTAAGAATTTTCTTACATCATGTAAGAATCAAAGTTTCTTAGTGAGTTGGCCTCCCAAGACATCAAAGTGAACGCCCAATGTTTCATACATAAAATCACTTCATTTACAATTTTGCTAGGTCCATCCTTTTTGAGGTGATAGACACAAGCAAAATTGAGCTTTGTTCCCAATTTCTATAAAAGTCTTGGTTCGAATAGACTTGTTATCCTTGGATTTCTACCCAAGACTTTTTCACATCCTCTTTTATAGAGCATAGGGTCTTTTTACCATTACATGTTGGGCCAATAGAAAGAAAATTCTATTGCTTGTTATGGCTTGAATTCCACATGCCCTTCATATGGTAAAACAATCATGTGATTCATTCATGTCTTTCTCACATAATTGTAAGATTTCTCCCCCAGCCTTCGAGGTATACAGGAGTAAGAATCTCCTTTTCTGATCTTATAATTATTTTCTCTCTAAATAAAAGAAAGATTCTGTTTAAAAAGGGAAGACACTTTACCCAGAATACCTTCTCAGGAGCCCACCTGTTTTAAGGTTTTAGAACGATGAGTTCACAAGTGAGAACCAGTGTTTTGGATGCCAAGGTTTTGGTCATCAGTTAAAAGACTGCCCGACTCCTACCATGAAAAGGGCACAAGGAAGTCTAGAACCCAAATTCAGAGACCAATTCCTTCATACCAATCTAATCAGGGTCCATCTTGGACAAGATTGCTTAACTCCATTAACTAGGTTCGAACCATTGATTAGAGTCGAGATGACCAGTCAAATACTTGGCGACTTAGAGCAACAGATGCAGGCAATTCATAAAGATATAAACGCTACTTAGGATCGACAGAAACAATATACAGATAAGAAGAGGACAATCAGAGAATTCAAAGAAGCAGTTATAGTCTTCATTTGAATACGGACCAAAAGAATTTCTTTATCTCTAGGGGAGTATAAATAGTTATCCCCCAGATATTGTGAACCAAAGAAAGTAGGTGACTTAGCCCTCCTATAGAAATATGTGCCAAACCCAAATCATGGAAAGACGGTAAAACTTCAGTGGCAAGATACCGTTGACTTCTAAGTTACGCTAGCTCCTTCCTTCATATAAGTCGTAACTTTTACTTGTCGCTCACAGTAATCTTACTTCCATCGATCTCCTTTCTTCTTAATCTCCTTCATGGCTTGGCAACAGGAATTAGTTTTATCCATAATGATTTCTCACCTTCAAGACGCAAGCGAGTCTGTGAAGAAGGATTTTATAGAACAGTATGAGCGCTCACTTTTCCCTCACTTGGGAACTTCTGTAGCACAGACCAAATGGCAGACCTATCAAGACATAACTAGGGTAACACCCTGGGGTCAGCAGCACTTTCGTAACAATGTCCGCTTGGCCATGGTTATTGAAGCTTTGGGTTTGGGTCCCCGATACTACTGGGTCATGAGATCAAGGCATCTTGGGTTTTCTGAGCGAGTCTTCTTACTGGCGTGTTTTCTTCCTCATCAGAAGATATGCCTTTACCCCGTTTTTGGCTTGCCTCTCAGAGGTCCTTTTGTTAGATCACCTCATACCACTGAGATAGGTGCGGCAATAACCAACAAAATTATTCCCATAGATGAGTTACCTTATACGTGCGCAGTTTGTGAGTGCTGCTTTTGTGATCATATGATGGACGGGCTTATGAAAGTGTAAAGAGTTCTTCTATCTTTACTGTATATGTTTCAAGAATGAATAAAGTTTAAATCTTGTTCTTGTCTTGAATCTTACTCTAAGACTTTTTTTTGGTTAATCTTAATTAAATTTTCTCTAAGTCTCATATTCGTACATCTTGCGACATTATCCCAAGTTTGCGAGATGAGGACATCTCGCGTTTTTCAAGTGGGAGTGAATGCAAGATTCCTCCCCAGCCTCTCAAAATGTCCAGCATATTCCCCTGTAATCAATCCCCTTTTTTGAAATATAAGAGATCTTGTCTCTGCCTGTTTTGGCATAGAGAGAGAAAATATTCTAGAGAGAGAATATTCAGATTTTGAATATTTCTGGATAGAAAAATATCTCATATAATTAAGATGAATTCCCCTGAAACAGAAATTCAAAAAAAAATTTCCAATGTACAATTGGAATTAATTGGAAATGGGTATAAAGGACCTTAGCCTAAGGGTCTAGATTTTCAGAAATTTTTGGATTATGGTCCAATTAAGGTTCCTATGGGCCAATAGCATCAATCCATGTGTTAGGGAGGAGATAAATCCAATTTGTAAAAGAAGATACCCAAAAATGAGTAAATGCTCACATAAGATGAAGAGTTGACTATGTACAAGGTTTATTAGTAAGAAACTATGAGTAATATCAAAAATATGAGATATTTTGGGTATCCAAAAATGAGTAAATGCTCACATAAGATGAAGAGTTGAAAATGTACAAGGTTTATTAGTAAGAAACTATGAGTAATATCAAAAATATGAGATATTTTGGGTATCCAAAAATGAGTAAATGCTCACATAAGATGAAGAGTTGAAAATGTACAAGGTTTATTAGTAAAAAAACTATGAGTAATATTAAAAATATGAGATATTTTGGGTATCCAGAAATGAGTAAATGCTCACATAAGATGAAGAGTTGAAAATGTACAAGGTTTATTAGTAAAAAACTATGAGCAATATTAAAAATATGAGATATTTTGGGTATAATGATTCCATTTTGACACATATGTAAGGAAGGGGAGTCCATTAAAGGAGGTGCATATTTCACATGCTTGAATGAGTTTTAAACAATGTAAGATTCCTCCCCAGCCTCTCAAAATATCCAGCATATTCCCTTGTAATCAATCCCCTTTTCTGAAATATAAGAGATCTTGTCTCTGCCTGTTTTGGCATAGAGAGAGAAAATATTCTAGAGAGAGAATATTCAGATTTTGAATATTTTTGGATAGAAAACTATCTCATATAATTAAGATGAATTTCCCTGAAACAGAAATTCAAAAAGAATTTTCCAATGTACAATTGGAATTAATTGGAAATGGGTATAAAGGACCTTAGCCTAAGGGTCTAGATTTTCAGAAATTTTTGGATTATGGTCCAATTAAGGTTCCTATGGGCCAATAGCATCAATCCATGTGTAGGGAGGAGATAAATCCAATTTGTAAAAGAAGATACCCAAAAATGAGTAAATGCTCACATAAGATGAAGAGTTGACTATGTACAAGGTCTATTAGTAAGAAACTATGAGTAATATCAAAAATATGAGATATTTTGGGTATCCAAAAATGAGTAAATGCTCACATAAGATGAAGAGTTGAAAATGTACAAGGTTTATTAGTAAGAAACTATGAGTAATATCAAAAATATGAGATATTTTGGGTATCCAAAAATGAGTAAATGCTCACATAAGATGAAGAGTTGAAAATGTACAAGGTTTATTAGTAAAAAACTATGAGCAATATTAAAAATATGAGATATTTTGGGTATCCAAAAATGAGTAAATGCTCACATAAGATGAAGAGTTGAAAATGTACAAGGTTTATTAGTAAAAAACTATGAGCAATATTAAAAATATGAGATATTTTGGGTATAATGATTCCATTTTGACACATATGTAAGGAAGGGGAGGTGCATATTTCACATGCTTGAATGAGTTTTAAACTCATAAAAATTGTGATATTTCTCTCTCCTCTCTCTTGAATCAAACCAAATCAAAATGGAACCAAACCAAATAAAAAAGGAACCAAACTAGATCCAAATCTAGTCCAAATTCAACCAAACACAATTTGGAAATTTCTAGAATTCAGTTAGCTTTGGTTAGAGCTTCCCTCTCCTATAAATAGAACATGAGTCCTTTGAAAAAAATAGAAGAATTTTACTATACTAGAGTTATGCTGAAATAATGCTAATTCCTACTATTCTCTAAAATTCTCTCCAAATTGAAGAAATTGGAGCTTCCCTCTTTCTTCAATCCCCATTGGTGGCTCCATCAACATACTTAACCAATTGATTGGTTGGGGGCCTCTACCGTGAACAAAGAATCAAGCAATTTGTAAGGTAAATGGTGAATTTTGTTCTTTTCTATAATTTCTCAATGCTTCTCTCTTCTCAACCCCTCTCAAGCTTGAGAAGCTTAATTGGAATGGTTTTTGAATGCTATTGAATGGTAGTGAAGAGTTACATAATTTGATGAATGCTATTGAAGTTAATTGATGAATGGTAGTGAAGAGTTACATAATTTGATGAATGCTATTGAAGTTAATTGATTAATGATAGTTAAGAATTACATAAATTTCTATTTATGCTTAATTCAAATGGTTTTTATGTAATTTCTCTCTCTGACTCAAGAAATGGTCATACTCATGACCCATTCTCAATCCAAATGAAGCTTTTCATAAAGCTTTTCCTTAATCCAAGATTAATCTATGCTTGAGGCCAAATTAATGGCTTTTTTCTATGCTTTTAGTTTATGTATTTCATGAATATTGATGATTCAATCCATTATGGATTAATGATCCAATTAGGGATCATTCTTATTATTTTCTTAATGATAAGCTTTATCCCTTAGAAAATTTGAGATTTATCAGTCATAGCAGCGGAGCTATGGCAAAAGTTTTATAAAAATTACGCATAAAATAATTTCATTCAAAGCATGAAAAGAGGACTTCCTACCATATTCTAGGAATTATCATCCTAGATTAATTGAAAGATATTCATTGTAATCCTAGAGAAATTGATTTTTATATTGTGCATAATTGATTTTCATGCATAGAGGAATGCATAAAAGATTATTATTTTAACATAAAAGTGTTACTTTTATCATAATTAGATTTCATGCATAGAGGTATGCATAAAAGATTATTATTTTAATATAAAAGTGTTACTTTTATCATATTTGAATTTCATGCATAGAGATATGCATAAAAGATTATTATTTTAATATAAAAGTGTTACTTTTATCATATTTGAATTTCATGCATAGAGGTATGCATAAAAGATGAACATTTTATTATAAAAGTGTTACTTTTAGCATAATTGAATTTCATGTATAGAGGTATGCATAAAAGATGAATATTTTATAAAAGAGTTACTTTTAGCATAATTGAATTTCATGCATCGAGGTATGCATAAAAGATGAATATTTTATTATAAAAGAGTTACTTTTAGCATAATTGAATTTCATGCATAGAGGTATGCATAAGAGATGAATATTTTATTATAAAAGCGTTACTTTTAGCATAATTGAATTTCATGCATAGAGGTATGCATAAGAGATGAATATTTTATTATAAAAGCGTTACTTTTAGTATAATTGAATTTCATGCATAGAGGTATGCATAAGAGATGAATATTTTATTATAAAAGCGTTACTTTTAGCATAATTGAATTTCATGCATAGAGGTATGCATAAGAGATGAATATTTTATTATAAAAGTGTTACTTTTAGCATAATTGAATTTCATGCATAGAGGTATGCATAAGAGATGAATATTTTATTATAAAAGTGTTACTTTTAGCATAATTGAATTTCATTCATAGAGGTATGCATAAAAGATATGGGAAGTGATAAGATGTGATAAGATGCATATGAGATGAATTAGGATATAATAAGATGAGTTAAGAAGTGATAGGATGTGTATGGGATGAGGTAAGAAGAGTATGTGATGGGATAAGATGTATATGGGTTGTGATAGGGTGAGAATATGGATGTGAATGTGGATGGGTATGTATGGATGTATGCATGTAGATGTGAATGTGAATGTGGATGTATGGATGTGAATGAGGATGTGGATGTAGATGCATAGATGTAGAGGTGGTTCATGCATAGAGGTATGCATAAGAGATGAATATTTTATTATAAAAGTGTTACTTTTAGCATAATTGAATTTCATTCATAGAGGTATGCATAAAAGATATGGGAAGTGATAAGATGTGATAAGATGCATATGAGATGAATTAGGATATAATAAGATGAGTTAAGAAGTGATAGGATGTGTATGGGATGAGGTAAGAAGAGTATGTGATGGGATAAGATGTATATGGGTTGTGATAGGGTGAGAATATGGATGTGAATGTGGATGGGTATGTATGGATGTATGCATGTAAATGTGAATGTGAATGTGGATGTATGGATGTGAATGAGGATGTGGATGTAGATGCATAGATGTAGAGGTGGATGTATATATGTAGATGTATGGATGTGAATGTGAATGTGGATGTGGATGTATGCATGGAAATGTGGATGTATGCATGTTGATGTAGATGTATGGATGTGAATGTGGATGTGGATGTGGATGTGGATGTATGTATGGCGATGTGGATGTATGCATGTAGATGTAGATGTATAGATGTGGATGTGAATGTGGAGGTGGATGTATGCATGTAGATGTAGATGTATAGATGTGGATGTGAATGTGGAGGTGGATGTATGCATGTAGATATAGATGTATGGATGTGAATGTGAATGTGAATGTGGATGTGGATGTATGCATGGAGATGTGGATGTATGCATGTAGATGTAAATGTATGAATGAGGATGTGGATGTATGCATGTAGATGTGAATGTACGCATATAGATGTGGATGTATGGATGTGACATTAGGAACTCAATGGAGTCTTTTTGGGCCCTTTAATTTGCCAATGCCTAATGGAGGTGATTAAGAAATAGACAAATAGGGAGATTACATGTGGACTGACACCAATGGTTTGTAAGAGCCTAGAAGGTAGTGGTCAAACTTAGAATAATAGGCTAAATAGGCTCTTTTTAAATTTTCAAAATCAACTAAAACTCAAAAATTCAAAACGTATATGCATTTTTCCCCTATTTTATATAGAAAAGGATAGCTGCAGCCTGCCAGCAGCCTGCAGCCATCATTAACTAAGGCCTCCAAAGTGATAGAGGCCCAAAAACGAGTTCCCATGCATTCAATGCACATTCCCCTTCACTTTCCACTATCCCTCTCTCCCACGTTCCCTCCAAAACGCTCTCTCTTCCCCCTTTCTCATAGCAAGGCATTTTTCACTCTCTAGACTACTTCTTTTAGCTATCTACCTCTTGATCTACCTCTCTCTTCACTCAGAAACCCAGATCTATAGCTATGGAAGCTTGATCTGCAACCTCCTCTTAGAAGCTATGGAAGCTTGATCCTCTGATCTGCAACCTCCTCTTAGAAGCTATGGAAGCTTGATCCTCACTTACATTTCCTTCCTTCATCCTTCTTCCTTGTCCAACCTCCTTTTACAGAGTGTAACAGCAGAGCTTAGCTATGGAAGCTTGATCTGCAACCTCCTCTCAGAGGCTATAGAAGTTTGATCCTCACTTACATTTCCTTACTTCATCCATCTTCCTTGTCCAACCTCCTTTTACAGAGTGTAACAGCACAGCTTAGCTATGGAAGCTTGATCTGCAACCTCCTCTCAGAAGCTAGGGAAGTTTGATCCTCACTTGCATCCTTCTACCTTGTCCAACCTCCTTTTACAGAGTGTAACAGTGGAGCCAAGCTATGGAAGCTTGAGTTGCAAATGCTTTGGCTCTCATAATCTTACTCATTGTCTCCTCTCATCCCCTCCAATATCCTCTTTCAAAGTGCAGTAATAGCACAGCCAAGCCCTTGGAACTTGCTCTACAACTCCTTCTCTTTTTTACATCTCCCTAGTCTAAGTTTTTTTCTCACCATTCTATTTTTCTTTGCCATCAAGGTTTATAATCTCTCTAATATATACATCTGATGTCTTCTTCTAGAGCTCGAAGGCCTCCGATCAGTATTCAATCTCTCTCTTGTAGCAGTGGTCAAGATGAGGATGGGCACTGGAACATCAAACAGTACGAGAAGTGGAACTGGATTACGATGCAGCCTAGTACAAGAGGAAGCCACAAGGTGTCAAAGCGATACGTTGATATACAAAGTCACCATTGGAAAGGGCGGATATTGGAGCTCAAACAAAATCGTGATGGAAAAAAGCTAGCTAAGGTCCAACATGTTTACAAGGCAACAGAGCTGAAACTAGCAGACCATGACCAACGTCAACGATTTCGTGCAAATTGTAAGTTATTTCACCACTTTATATTCTTGTTTTTAAATCAATTGTGTGCTAATAATGGTATACTGAGCACTGCTTTCATTGTTCTTGGGTTCCTGTGCGTAGATATTTTTCCCTCAAACTATAGTGAATGGGAGCCTATGGAGGCAATTTCAGGAACCTTTGAAGCATACCATGTGGAGCTTGGTAGTTTAATCTTTGGAGGGTGTCCAGCTGCACAACTTCTTGCACGAAACATCTTCTTCTATGAGGATACATATGTGGTTCCCACGACAGCAAATGGTACTGGAAAATTAGTTCCAAAACCTACGCCAACTCTCACATCTATTGAATGGCCAATTCCAGACAATGCTTCAGTGGCCATGGCTTGTTTGCAGATCGAAAGCAAGGTGCAAAATGCTATGAAGTGCACATATGGATCTCACAAAGCAACCATAACCTGCTTCATACCTCTACACCTCTTTGTGTACCTGTTCCGTACAAGTGACACACATCGTACCCCAACTTTATGGATTGCAAAGGGGGAGAGAGCTCTGACTTGTTTCTTATCACCTGCATGGGATAAAAAAGTTGTTCAACACAATGGAGACACCATCAGTTGAGAAGGTTGTGATGCGCTATCATATTGCCAAGCAACAGTTGTCCATTGCGTTTCCTTACAGGCGATGGAAGCTTACAAATGGAGAATGGGAGGCGTTAGACTCCGACACAACCTCTACAGAACAGGGTGTGCTACATATATCCATGCAAGGTGGGGATGTAGAAGATGTTACTGTGAATGATGACTGGTCCCTTGCCAACTTACGTGACTACTTAGTTCTTCTCGATTCTCACTCAGTGGTGATTTTGCTTTGATAATCAATGGTAGAGTAGTGCGAAAAAGGCAGGAACGATCTTTTCTTTGTAGAGAAATTACTTTCCCTGGCTGTGTAGCTATCAGATAACCACTGGATATGTAATCTTGAATTGAAGTAAATACAATTTCAATTTTTTTGCCTCACTGTCTTATTAAGGTTTTTCAATTGTCTTGTGCAGTTTTATTTTTTTGTGATAGTGTAAGGTTGGTCACAGAAGCATCTGTGGCGTGAGCCACTAGTAAATTGGAAATGACCTTGCGATGGAAGGATACGTTCTTGCTTTCGCATACCATTTTTTAAAAATTTTTTGGTACTTACAAATTTTAAAAGTTTTTAAAAATTTTATAACAAGGTCGTCCATATATAAACGATACTTTACTCATTTACATCAATTGACAATTATCGTTCTCTCCTAACACTTGCTCTCAATTTCGCACACCTTTCTGTATCACACACTCTCTATTTCCTCCAATCACTCATAGCATGGCACCTCTACTTGATGCACTTATTGCACAGCTAGGAAAGCTTGAGTTACTTCATAGGGTTGATGAGATCGTCCCTATGTTTGAGGGAGTAATTGATGTACGTGCAACAATGCATCTACACGCGGATGCTTTTACAGATGTCATTCAGTATATGGATGAACACATCAGCACGTACTCCATCATGTTTGAGGGTGATGAGGGCTTATGGGTTCCAGTTGACCTCATCAACAAGTACATATTCAGGGAAGAGAAGAATTTTAGATTTCGCCTATCCAGGTTTTTAAAATCCCTCACAGAAAAGGACTACAGAAATGAGGAGGAAGACTTACTCCTGGAACTACAAATGGGCAACATCGGCACTTCTTTCCTAAGCTGGGACATGGTTTTGGTCCTTCTGTTACAAGAGGGTGTGGCGAAAGAAAGTGGCAAGGAAAAAGAAAAGGACAAAGTAAAGCTAATGGAGCAGGTCCAAGAGACCCATGCTGAGGAAGAGAATGTTACAGAACAATGGGAGGCCTCAATGGCATTGGTGGCTCTACAAGATAATGTCCCCGAGGAGGTTCCGGACCTAGTTCTAGAGGGCGATGAAGTACTCGAGGAGGTCCCAGACCTTGTTATCATGTCTTTGCATCCAATCATTATTGATGGGAAAGAGTTTTTGTTTTTGGATGACATTGCCAAGACACTCGGGTTTCGTGAGGATGAGGCACTTTCTATTATTGCCGTGAATGCTGGGGATCAAGACAAAGGAAAAGTGAAAATTTCTTTTGAAGATGACAACCTCACAAAAGCGCTTGCATATGATATTGGTAGCAGTACCTTGGAAGTTGTAGTGGCCAAAGCGCTCGTTGAAATAAAGAATGAAGTGCAATTCTATGAGCGCGTAGCTGCCTTTGAACCACACATGCCCTTGGTTGCTGGCGATGCTCAAGACCAAGGAAGCATAAACCTGACGAATGAGCAACTAGTTGCAAGTGACGATGCAACTGAGGTATGTCCTTACTTCTTAGTTGTAAAGCAAATTATTTTTTGTATCATTTCACGCTTCCTAACTTCTATATTGACATGTTGACAGACTGCTTTTGAAGTGGACAAGTTTGCTATGCGCGTAGGAGGAACGCGGCCAAAGTCAGAGGGTCGAGATGCATCCCTTTGGCACTACATACCTGCCCTCAGGGCCGACATAGTGCGGGTTTTTCATTTAGAATATGCAGAGATCGCCTATGCCGAGCTCCTAAAATGTAAAGCACTTAGTGCAGTCTTGTCGGAGAACCCCCTAGCCTCGAACATAAATAAATGTATTTTGGTAGCTAGGGAAGCTGCCTTGTATTGCTTCACGGGCAACCATCCCGGCTCAGTTTTAGGCCATTGTGCCCTTTCTCAGGCTCAAGGAATTAATGAGCCGAGTGATGTATTCCAAAGCTTAGGCCAGAAACCAGCCTCTAGAACTCTCTCTCCTGAGCTCTTCCAAGAGCTTATTAAAAAGATGTAATGCAAACTTCTCTTCCAAGTTTAATAAAATTTTTTTGTTGTGCATTGTAAGTTGTGATTTTTCCTGGCGTACTTGTGATATACCATTTCAAGCCTCGCAATTTTAAGATTTTGTTCATGTGTTCATAGGAAAAATTGATTAGGATTTTTTTTAATTGTGATCGTGATTAAAAAAAGTAATCGAGATTGGGTTAGAGCGGTATGAAAAAATATTGTATTTATAGATGTAAACACACTCACATATATGTATATATATATGTACATATATGTATATATATACATATATATATGTGTGTGTATATATGTGTGTGTGTATATGTGTGTGTGTATAAGATTTTAAGGCTATTATCAGATATATATACATATATATAATATTTTATATAAATATATAAGATTTTAGGGCTGTTAGGGCACCTAAAGGGTCTTATGAGCCTCACCAGACCATGTGATATCAAAAAAAAACAAAAAAATACCATGTGCGCTACGGCGCGTAAATCGACATTTTGACCTGGTCAAAGTGCCGATTAACGCGCCGTAGCGCACATGGCAAATTTTTTTTATTTTTTTTATTTTTTTGACCTTGAGGCTCATAAGGCACTCTATAAGGGTCTCTAGGTGCATTTATAATGGTCATATGAGCCTCACCAGACCATAGATATCCAAAAAAAATAAAAAAAATGCCATGTGCGCTACGACGCGTAAATCTCCATTTTGACCTGGTCAAACTAGAGATTAACGCGCCGTAGCGCACATGGCATTTTTTTTTATTATTTTTTATTTTTTTTGCCTTGAGGCTCATAAGGCACTCTATAAGTTTCTCTAGTTGACTTTATAGGATCTACATTTTTTGTATATATAAATATTCATATATATGTGTGTGTGTGTGTGTACATATATATATATATATATGTGCATATGTATATATATTTGTATATGTATATATATGTGTGTATATATGTTTGTGTGTGTATATATATATATGTGTGTGTGTGTGTGTGTGTGTGTTTGTGTGTGTTTTTTCCTGTGTGTATAGTGCTTTTATAATTTTTAAATGAAATGTTCATTGGCACTGAGCATACAAAAAAAATGGACTCAACAAAGAATGTAACACAACTCACAAAGTTTTCATTAATGTGTGAAAAAGCTACAAAGGAATCTGGGAACATTACAAAATTTTGTAGGGAGAATTACAAAATGGGTTAGCCTATTGAGGTAGAAGGCTACGCTCTAAACATAGACGTAGGGCTAGGGACATATCTACAGGCTTCAAAGTTACTCTCTTGGCATGTACCATAGCCAGCACTGAGTCTTCAAAAACAGAAACTACAATATCTTCAGCAGCTTCTTGAAGAGCTTCAAGAGCTGTGCTCTGTATGCGGTCAACCCTGTCAGAATATTTTTCCATTGTTTCTCTCACCAGTCGAGAGAATGGTGCCTTGGGGATGAGAAGATCTGTGCTTTTCTGATATTTCCTAATCTCTCGTAGCGCGACTGTCCCTGGCCTCCATTTTCTCTTCTTCTTTGTAACTGGTGGAGGCGGTGGTGGTCTTTGATTCTCCCACGGTGGTCGTTCAGACCTGAACTTCTTTTTCTTTTGTGCACGCTCTTCCTCTTCTTGTTGGTCCCGAAACTTGCCCTCCATTCTTTTACCACACTTCTTGACTGGCCGCCTGGATGTTGTGGCTGCCTGTGGCTGTGCTTGGCTTGCCCTCCTTGCGTCCTCTTTGGGCTGCTGTCTCTTTTGCATTTCTGTCTCCCAAGCTGCCCTCACAAGAGCAAACTCTTTGTCAATGGTATCTTTCGTGATGCCGTAGGACAAGAGCTCGACCTCCCTATTCTGTAAGATAACCTCTAGCTGTTCTAGGGTGTCGGCCTCAATAACAATCTCCGGTGGCTGCCCTTGACCTTCCTCGGCTTCTTTTCGACGCCGCTCTTCTTCTGCTTCTCTACTAGGCCCTGCTTCTTCAGCTTCCTTCCTGCGTTGTGCTTCTTCGGCCTCCTTCCTGCGCTCTTCTTCTCTCATCTCCTTTGCCTCTTGCTCTGTTACGATAGGTAGACTTGTCCTTTTTGCTGTAGCAGGTAGTGGGCCGAGTTGATCGAAAAACCGCAAGTCTTGCTCCTGTTCTTCTGGCATGGCCTAGGTATTTACGAGTGCAAGAGATAGTGGGAGGGCAAGAGAGAGTAGAGCACAAAGAAGAAATTGAAATGTGGTTTCTATAAATGAAAAATGACTTAAATATGTCTATAAATATAATTTTTTAAAACTTTTAGAAAATTTAAAAACACAAAAAGATTATAATCAGAGAGTTTAAGCCCATGAGGAACCACACCGACGCTTGCTTGCTACCCACTGCCGTAGTCTCTCCCTAGCATTTGATCTGTTGTATCCTTCAGTTCTTCTTGCATTAACAGTTTTCATTATTTGACGCCTAAGAGACAAATTACCGCAACTTTTCTGCCTTTTTTTGCCAACCAGAACGCGATAGAACCAGTTGAACATTTCATGGAGTGCATTACTCTTGACTTTGCCACCACCATGGCGAGTGCCCTTAAAATACACGGCCTTTGCTTGGTAATGTGATTTCTCCATGCCTTGATTGCTCCAAAGTGCTAAAGAGCCATATCTATCAAGAAAGTATGGCCCATGTGCATACAATATATGCTGCATAGAAAATTACAAAAAGTCAACAAACAGTATGAAGAACATACTACAAGGACACAATAAATACAACATTACCATGTAGTGAGTAATGTGTGTTTCTCCCCATGCCTCGACCATTTCTTCTGTGAATCTACAAGTGGCTTGTTTAAGTGCCTCAATACCATGGTCATCCAGGTGAGGTCGCTCTAGAAGATCGACCATTTTATTACACACCTCCCATACATGTGCACGTTTTAGGCCAAGCCTGGCATCATTTCCTCGATATGTTGTGACATCACATATCTTCTTCCAAATTTCAAAGTCAGTGTGGCTATGAGAACCCAAGTGGTTTGATAGCAAGTGTCTTGCCTTTGATCCACCCATGCAAATTTTATTAGGGTTGTCTTGTGTAGGGTTTGATTTTCTGTCCTTTGTCAAGACCACTGCTCCAGCATGTAATCCCATAGAGGAAAGTACACCCTCTAGTGCACGTATTGACTCTTCTCGTCGATCTTCGGGCTCCATGTTCCAGACATAGTTTATGTGGAGCATCAATAGCTTATCCAAAATCCTCAGTCTTGCATGTAATGTGCACACATGCACTTGACATAGTGGAATTTCCAAGATTGGGTTCCAAGCATTGTCCTCCTGGTCACGACTAGGTGGCTTGCTCTGGTCACAACTTAATATGCCATTATGCCATACCTTTGATCCTTTCCTCTGTTCAGCATCAAAAACGATTGCTTTTTTTGCACCCACCTGTTTTTGACTTTTGCCTTTGCTAGGTTGTTTCCCTTTTACTCTTGAGTCTACTGCTGTCTTGGAATGACAATAGTAAACACATGAGAATATAGTATTCGCACCTATTTTACAACCCAACATACACTTTAAGGTTTTTAGATCGCCACCCAAGTGCCATTCAACGTTAAAGCAGCCTATTCCGGGAACATCAAGCTTCTGGCCATTGACCTGACAAGAGACGACATGTTGAATGCCAGACCGTTCAAAATACCACCTCAAGGTATCATGGTTCTCTTTTGGGAGGACCCATGCTGCTTGCCACCAGATGTTCTTCTCTGATTGAATGCCGTAGTAGTCTTGCTTATGCCCTTGACCCCTATTGTTGCTGTCTTCAGTTGCATCCAACTCTTGGGTCTCTAAAGGCCTTCCTCTAAGTGCTCGGCTCATCAAGGTTAAACTAACACGCTCCAGTCTTTGACCTTTAACCACTTGACATTCATCCAGCTTCAAGACAAACACGGCATTTCCACCTGTCTCTTCAAGTGTGAGGCCATAGTACTGAATCATTGCTTTTTGTAGCACTTCCATGTCAATGTAGACATTGTTATATGCATTGTATTCAAAGGGTTTGATTGTTGGCATTGGCATAATATCCTCCACCCACTTGTACCCACCCTCGAACATGGATGCAATATCACCATTAGCACACTTCTTTGCCATCTGTAAGCTATAAAGTGTTGGAAGCAAGGATTGCGTAACTCCCTTTGCTCGCAACCCTAAAGTGATTGACCTGTACATTGCTCTGTAACCTTTCTGGCTAATACCTGCTGAGTCACATATATCAAGCATCTCTTTAGGGGTGACAATTTCTTTGATTTCCTTCAAGAAATGTTGACGAAGGGTCTCCCGCAGCTTATCATTACCAGAACCTGTTATCATTTCCATAATATCCTTCTCCTGAAGGACATGCTGAAGAAGGGAGGCATTAACATTGTCCTCAGCGTTGTTACATCCTAGTATAGCTGTTGCACAAGCCCTACAATCACAATGGTCAACCATGAGAGATGCTTTATTCATTAATTGCTTCTCAAAGCTGCTATAATTCCTACAAAAATTTTTACCTAGTTGTTTGTTTACGCCTCTTGCATGCGCCTGTTGTCTTTGAAAGCAACCCAACAGCTTTACGTTTTCTTTGCCTTGCGTGATATCCCATGGGAAGATGAGTGAAATGGTGAACACGACGCCGAAGATTACGAGTGGAGTGTTGAAGACGAACATAATTATCGGTAAATTGATTTATTGTGTGCACACGATCCGCTAGATTATTCTTCTGCACCTCAAGCTCCTCTGAGAGCTCTTTATTCCTCTGCATCAAACCATTGATCTGCTTAGTCGATGCCGCTTGAAGCTGGTCGAAGACAAATTGTGTTTGCCTCTTTTCAGCTGCCTCATCTAGCCACAACATGTGTAATCTCCTACAATAGCCAAGAAGCCCATTGAAACCATCACCAACAAACATAAGAAAACTTGTAATGCTTCTGAATGGTGGAGGGGCACCAGATATTGGATCTGGTGGATAAAGATTTCCATCAATCCAAAGATCAATGGCCTTTGCTCCTTGCATTCGAAGCTGATCGTATGAAATATTGGGTGCAACATGCCTACTGCGTAGGGTTGCGTATTCTGTCTCCAAATCAACCTGAAGGCGGATCTTAGAAGGCTTATTGGTGATGTCTTGTAGTGCCATCTACAAGAAAGTAGGCTTGTAAGCTTGGGTTGAATAGGAGTGGAAGGAGCAGGATATGGTATCAAAAAATAATGGGAAGAATGGAGATGAGGGTTGCTTCTCTAGAGCTGCATTGTGGATAGAGAAAGAAGCCAGAAAGGGAGCCAAAGAAACATAGAGAGGGTTGGCAATGGTGAGACGAAAATGCACAGGAGACAATGCATCATGGGAAGCTTCTTTAGTGCAAGCTATGGCTGCTAAGCAATATAGAGAGAGAATACTTCATGAAAAGGTTCTTCTGTGCTACTACTGTGGGTTTGGAGAGAGAACCAAGTATTGTAGAAAGAATGCTCCTGGTAAGCTTCCTCCTTGCAAGCCATGGCTACTACTGTGGGTTTGGAGAGAGAAGGCTCATTTAGGAGTACAGACCTGCTAGCTATGGAGAGAGGACCAAGTACTGTAGAGAGAATGCTCATGGTAAGCTTCTTCCCTGCAAGCCATGGCTACTACTGTGGGTTTGGAGAGAGAAGGCTCATTTAGGAGTACAGATCTGTTAGCTATGGCTTTTGGAGTAGAGAAAGACGCTTTTTTCCATGGAGAAGGAGTGCAGGGCGTTTTAGAGAGAAGATTTAGAGAGAGAAAGAGATCTGGTGTACACACAAAAAAGGGGGGAAGAAAGTGACGAATTTTTGGAATGTTTGGAGTTCGAAAAGGTTGCTGCAGGCTATGATTACTGACTGACAGCCCATTACAAAGCTTTAAAGTCACCTAGGTGGCCAGATCTAGGAATATCTCCTTTTTTTTATTTTTTTTTGTTTTTGTGAAAAATCAAATATATGCTTTTAGGACTAGGCTTCTAGGCTTGGTCAAAGATGGATTAGCATTTTAAGCATTTCACTAAACGTCCAAATTAAAGGGCCCAAGAAGACTCCATTGAGTTCCTAATGATGTGCATGTAGATGTGGATGTATGGATGAGGATGCATGAATGTGCATATAGATGTGGATGTGAAAATAGATGCATCGATGTAGATGTGGGTGTATGGATGTGAATGTGGATGTGGATGTGGATATATGTATGGATGTGAATATATGATATGTGATGTGAAGGAATCTGAAGTGATGAGATGGAAAATGATGTGATGGGATGAGTACACATATAAATGGAATGTGGAATAAGTAATGTGGATTGATGAGGGATAATGTGAAAAATTGAGAGTTAATATAGAAACTGTATTTGTAAACTGTTTGTAAATGCTATTTGTAAATGGTTGTTTTATGTCAAGAATGTTGGGGAAGCATTTTGACCGTCTTGTGATTTAAGGTCGTGGAGACCTAACTGATAAAGTTGCAACTGCTGACGTAGAGTCAATGGAGGACGTCTCGCGTAGCAAAGTCAGCCGAGGACTTGACCAGCCTCGGTTCGATTAAAATGGTGAGCTTCCGGTACGGTGGATGAGGGACCAAGGAAGCGACCTATGAGTGAAGCGCTAGGTCACCTGCGAAGGATCCTAGAGGGTGCTGACCATACGGTGCTCGGGCTCTGGGTCACCTAGGATACCCACACGTGCGTCAAGGAAGATATTGGAACAAGGAGTAAGAGTTGTTTTATGAAACCGGGCATGGATCTGGTTGATTGACCTTGCTGGTCTTCAATGGATGAGTCCATGGCTCTTTATATGGATCTGTTGGTTGATCTTGCTGATCTTCAACGAGAGTCCATCTTGATTTTTATAAGTGATTATATTGTCAAGTATTATGGGCTAGGAACTATTGAAAAGGCCT
Organism: Cibotium barometz; assembly: GCF_041138505.1. Classification (NCBI taxonomy): domain Eukaryota; kingdom Viridiplantae; phylum Streptophyta; class Polypodiopsida; order Cyatheales; family Cibotiaceae; genus Cibotium; species Cibotium barometz. The sequence goes on from NC_141100.1 coordinate 29,391,786, forward strand.
CGAATGTGGGACCCCTGTCCCTCGTGAGAAGTACTACTTCCACTGCTAGTACCCCGAATCCGTTGCTCGGTGGGAACAGGGATCTCACAGTTGGTATCAGAGCATTTGGCTAATAAAGATCAAGTGAGAAGCCAATTATGTCAAAAATTTATCAAGAAGCACAAAAAGGTTGTAATTGTGTGATATAATTCATACAATTTGATATTCAAACTGATAATTCGTAAATTAGTAATTGGGTCTTCGGATGGGAGTACCGCAATAGTATGGAGCCCTGACTTGCTTGAGGCCTAGGCATGATGGTAATTACCTTATAGTCCCAAGTACCATGACTACCCGTATATGCCGAGAGTATAACTGCAGCTCTTTACTGACAGTATATACGAGTAAATCTAAGACTTGAAATTATAAGCGTTAATGCTATCCAGATGATGAATTCGAATGTGGTTGATATGATTTTTAATTCTGTTTGAGAATTGATGAATTGATTTGGATTCTGATTGAAAAATGATGATTTCTGAAATTTAGTTGAAACATAATAACCTGAGCGAAACCACAATGTGGATGATTGGGACGAGTCCCTGTAATGATAAATGATGATAATGACTTCAGTAAATCACTATGAGATTAGTGGATTGTGCTGTCAAATTGCTACTATTAATACTTGAGACGGTAGATCAAGCTAAGGGATGACAAATTGAGAACTTGCTTAACTAAAATTTCCCGTGGAGGAATGTTCAGAAGGAAATTTTTTCAATCTAATGGACCATTATCGTGTTAAAGATATTAATGATATGATTTGAATGAATTGTTATTTAATGATGAGTTCTATTTAAGGGATAATTATCCTCGTATTCTGTTGGGTTGACCAGAATATAAGGCACCCCAGAATAAATTGGATCTTAAGAAAAAGAGTTGTCCTCTACTTTGCGAGATGAGGACATCTCGCACTTTTTAAGTGGGGTAGAATGTAAAATTTCTCCCCCAGCCTTCGAGGTATACAGGAGTAAGAATGTAAGATTTCTCCCCCAGCCTTCGAGGTATACAGGAGTAAGAATCTCCTTTTCTGATCTTATAATTATTTTCTCTCTAAATAAAAGAAAGATTCTGTTTAAAAAGGGAAGACACTTTACCCAGAATACCTTCTCAGGAGCCCACCTGTTTTAAGGTTTCAGAACGATGAGTTCAGAAGTGAGAACCAGTGTTTTTGGATGCCAAGGTTTTGGTCATCAGTTAAAAGATTGCCCGACTCCTACCATCATGAAAAGGGCACAAGGAAGTCTAGAACCCAAATTCAGAGACCAATTCCTTCATACCAATCTAATCAAGGTCCATCGCGGACAAGATTGCTTAACTCCATTAACTAGGTTCGAACCATTGATTAGAGTAAAGATGACCAGTCAAATACTTGGCGACTTAGAGCAACAGATGCAGGCAATTCATAAAGATATAAACGCTACTCAGGATCGACAGAAACAATATACAGATAAGAAGACGACAGTCAGAGAATTCAAAGAAGCCGTTATAGTCTTCATTTGAATACGGACCAAAAGAATTTCTTTATCTCTAGGGGAGTATAAATAGTTATCCCCCAGATATTGTGAACCAAAGAAAGTAGGTGACTTAGCCCTCCTATAGAAATATGTGCCAAACCCAAATCATGGAAAGACGGTAAAACTTCAGTGGCAAGATACCGTTGACTTCTAAGTTACGCTAGCTCCTTCCTTCATGTAATAAAGTAGGAACTTTATTCAATAGGGTTAATAATGGGACAAGTCCATGTATAAAAGAGGGGACTTGGACCATGGTTGTAACTTTTGATGATCATTTTTTAGAAATGGAAACTCATGTTTCTTGGAGCTCATGGCTTCTTGGCTTGTGGAAGGCTATTTCCATTCTCTTGGTGTGAGAGACTAAACACACTTAGGCATCATGTTTACATGGTGATTACTCATATTTTCATGCATTACATCCCTTCATTCCAATTGGTATCAGAGCTCTTGATTTTGATCATGGGCATGCATGGGTTGTTGGGAAAATTTGCTTGAAAATTTGAGTTTCTTTTAATTTTTTTTCTCATTTTCTTGTAATCCTTGAGTGATTCTTGACAAATCTTCTCTAATCTTGCTTAATCTCATGGAGATGGTGAGCATTTCATGTAGATTGCTTAGATTTTGAGTGATTTTGGCCATTTTTTGCCCTTTCTGGACCAAATCTGGGGGTATGGACCAAATTTTTTGAAAAGTTTGGACCAAATTTGGGGGAAATGGTTAATCGTGATTAGGAAACTTAATCCAAAAACGTTTTTGCTTCTGTGGAGTTTTCTGCAACCCTAGCCATGGTTTTCCTCAACCAAACCTTCACCAAGTGGCAAGCAAAGTTTGGGGAATCAATCAGAGGCAAGGTATGAGCACATGACATGGTTTTTGTTCATCTAAATGAGGCGAAATCGTGAAATTGCAGCGGCAGCCTGACGGCGAAACGGCGCCGTTTTCATGGAGAAATGGAAGCTTAGTTGCTTCATAAGCCTTCCTTGGAGCATATGCTTGCTCTACCTCATGATTTGTTAGCATTTTCAAGCCATTTTCATGAGCATTGTTGACCTACTTCATGGCTGCAAGTCAGTGCTAAAGTGGCCACGTTTTTCATCAATATGAAGCCTCCTTCAACAAATTTCAGTCATTGAAGCTTAAGGGATGCCATTGGTGAGTGCCTTCATCAATTTCTAGCAATTTTGAAGCATTCATTGGGGCTTTGGGAGTTGATTGGGGTTCATTACATTGAGAAACCCTAAATTTCAGAAATGAAGCATTTAATGGCAAATCTATGTAGCATTGGATGGAATTGAAGCATCATTCACATATCATATACACCATTCATATGCCATATCCATGCTATGGATTGCCATTTGACAAGCTCATACCATGCCATGGAAACATGCTCATTTTGATGCCATATGGACACTAGGAATGCAATTACATATGCCTTGACTTTGGTCTTACAAATGCTTATGCAAATGCCAAATGCCATGGTGAGGGCATTGTGATTTGATGGTTGATGTTGGATTGTTTTGATGAATGGAGTTATGAGAATGAGCATGAATTCATGCATAATGATTCATGAGAATATTGTAAATGGCATGAGTCATGCCACACACATGTAAGTGATTTTACCTTCATCCCATTTGTAAATTCCAAACACATACACTCACCATTGCATTCACTTTCATTTCCTAGTGAATCTAGCAATGTGTGAGGGTACCTTGGCGTTGGTTGGAGAGGCCAAGGGGAGCATGTTTTGAATCTACCGTGTCGTGATTGCTTTGGGAAAGCGATATGGTGGAGGATTAGGTACATGGTGGTGAAGACATGGCCTCAACCTTCACCTTGGAGGAAAACTTGGTGAAGGGGTGAGAAGGGCTTGGCCGGGAGATCGGCAAGCTTCAACGCGCGTCCTCAACAATCCTCACATCGACTTTATGGATGTATTTGGGCAATGGGGCCCCCTATTCCATCATATTGTGTGGATGTTGCTAATGCCTTGATGGACAAAGATTGCATAAGAGCTTTCATGGCATTGTGGGATGCAAAGAGCATTGTATTTTGATTTCAGAAATTGCATTTTCAGTTGAGATTTGGCTCCATTTACAAAGGAGACTATGGCGAAATTCTTCCAAAATCTTGACTATGCATGGCAATTGAGGTTGGTGAAACATTAATTGCAGACCTTGGGATGCAAAGGAAGTGCAAAAGGTGCTAACAAAGGTGCGGGAACAAGCAAGGATCATTGGGGGCACAAAAGGGTCACTTGGGCAAGAAAATTGCAGATTTACAAAACCCTAATTCAGTCCCAAACCTTTTGGACTGAATTAAAGGTGATCATACGAGCTCTTAGTGCTTCCTTAGAGCTACCCAATGAGCCCTTAACCTTTTCGTTTCGATATCTCTTTGGGGTAGAAATTAGGGTTTTTGCAGAAACAGTAAACCCTAATTCAGTCATAGGGGTTTTAAGGTCTTCAAGATCTAATCACATAGGCTCGTAGTACTCATCGAGGGCTTCGATTTGAGCTAAGAAGTTTTGCATTCGGATATTTCTAGCTCAAGTTATGCTCAAAATACTATTTCAGCCTATAACCCTGTAAACCCTAAAACAGAGAATAGTAGCACTTCTCACCTCTTAAGGGTCTTTGTATAGTGGTCTAGTACACCTCATTAGCTCTCCAACAAGCTCTAGAGCACTTCAATCGGACATCCCTACCTCAAGTTAGAGCCAAATCTTTGAAACCGATACTTTCCATGGGAACGAGGACAAGAGGGCGACCAAAGCATAACACCTTGACTCCCGACGAGGTAGAGGGAGAAGAAGCAATTATGGAGCAAGGAATCTTAGATGCTCCGGAAGGTACTTGTGGGCATACTTCAAGGGAAGTGCATGAAGAAGTGAATGTTGGAAGTGCCCACAAGCCCACCCCACAAGCGTCACATACCATCCCCATCGATTCGATCATGCAAATACTGATGCAAATGAATGCGAAGATGGACACGATGGCTACAAGGGTGGAGGTCAATGATAGACTTGATACTATGGCCACAAGGATGGAAGTCTTGGAAGAAAGGGTGGCTCGGCCAATGAGCCAACCTTCATTTGATAGTGGTCATGGTGTTTCACATGCAGGCAAGCAATATGGGACAGCTTTTGAAGGCCGTAGGGAAGGCAAGCTACCTATGGCACAAGAGGTTTCTCCCAAAGTAATGCATGAGCATGCCACCAAGAATGCTACTTTTGGATTCATGGCGGATGCACGGAGGCCCCTTGTCAAGGACATGTTTCATTCTTCTTTTCACTCGGGTCCATCTAATTCCAATATGCACATGATTGATGAAGAGGTGGTACTCGATTGGAACCAATTGTCCTTTGCCCAAAGACAAAGGGATGCTCATGAGAAGTGGATGGAGTTACCAAATGACATCAAGAGGGACTACAAAGACTTTGCGCAATTCATGGAATCGTATATGAAGATGCAAAGGTTCAAACCCTCTACCCAACATGACAACCCATCCTACACAGCTTCTAAGGATGTCAAAGACAAAGTCTCACTATCAAAGTTCAAAGGTGATGGATCATCTCCGCAAGAGTTGGAGGAGTGGGCTACTAAGCTTGACACTTATTTCCAACTTTACCCAAAAAGTGAGCGTGATATGGTACAATTTGCTTCCTTACACCTTGAAGATTATGCACATCAATGGTGGAGGCACTTGGTCAAACAAGGGAACACGCCATCAACTTGGGAAGGATTGAAGCGGGAGATGAACTTGGCCTTCATTTCACCCCTAGTGCTTGACCGTTACCATGAAGAATGGTATGAACTTTCTCAAAAGGGGATGATGGTGAGAGATTATATCAAGAAATTTTTGAAGCTTTCAATGTACGTGGAAGGCTTGAGTGAAGACATGAAGATGAAAAAGTTTGTGCATGGGCTTGAACACTTCATCAAGGCGGATGTGTCGGCTCAAAGGCCTAGCTCTCTCAAAGAAGCTATGAGGTTAGCCGAACTCTATGAGCCAAAGTACAAGAGGTCTCAGCCCATGACCTTCACCAAGGACACACTCAAACCAACCACTACTTCTTACAATTTTGGGAAAGGTCCTACCTCTACATTACCATCCTCTAATCCAAGAACTCCTACATCATTTGGGGGTGGACAGCCAAAGAATGGGATACATCAATTTGATGCCAAAAGGAGTAGTGACTTCATGAAGAAGAAGCCCTTTCAACCCTTCAAGAAGACTCAAAGAATGGATGATCCAAAGATTGAGGAGTTGAGAAGCAAAGGGCTATGTTTCAAGTGCAAAGAGAGGTGGTCACCCGGGCATGTGTGCAAATCAAAGAAGATTGTGGCCACTATGATCCTCATGGATGAGGAAGAGAACAAGGATGACTCTCATGACATTGAGGAATGGGAGGATTGCAATGAAGAAGCACATGAGGAGTCACTTGAAGACCATTCTTTCATCACGGAGGATGGTGAGTTTCCGTTTGATCCGGGAGGTGGAGTTAAGGAAAGCCTTGTGGATGGAGATATGCCTACCAATGCAGAAATTTCAGCTTGCATATGCTCTATCTCACAAGAGTTGTTGGCGGGTTGCAAGAACCCAAGCACACTAAGGTTGGTGGGGACCATCAATGGGAGGGTTGCACATATTCTTGTGGATTCCGGGAGCACTCATAGCTTCATCAACTCTAAATCCATCAACTCTCTCAAACTCAACACAAAGAAGACACCTACAACGTTCCAAGTGCAAGTGGAAAATGGGGAAAGTGAGAAGACTAGCTTGGTTTGCCCTTCTACAAAAGTGGTTTTATCCTCTTCATACACTTGGGAAGGTGATTTGGTGGTTTTGGATATGGGTCCCATCGACATTATCATGGGGTGTGATTGGTTGGCTTCACTTGGTGACATTCACATGAACCTTCAACAAGGTTTCATGAGCTTTCTACATCATGGGCAACAAGTGGTACTTGCTGCAAATGCACCTAAGAAGCTCTCTTTGATCACTCCAAGGTGGCTCAAGAAAGAGATTAAGGCTTTTGGCACTATCTATGTGTTACATGTTACCCAAGAGGGGATGGAAGGCAGTGGACAGCACATAGATGAGGAAATGGCAACTCTTCTTAAGGAGTATGAAGATATTTTGCAAGTGCCAAAGAGTCTACCACCTAAGAGGGAGATTGACCATGCCATAGTACTTGAACCGAATGCAAAGGTTGTCAACAAGCCTCCTTACCGTTTGTCTAAGGTAGAAAGAGAGGAAGTGGCTAAGCAAGTGCAAGAATTGCTTGCTATGGGTCTTATTCAACCTTCACAATCTCCATTTGCATCTCCCGTTCTCTTGGTGAAGAAGAAGGATGGATCCTTTCGCATGTGCATTGATTATCGTGACTTGAACAAGGTCACAATCAAGAATAGGTATCCCATACCTCGCATTGATGATCTTCTTGATGAGCTCAAAGGGGCAAAGTTCTTCACCAAGATTGATTTGAGATCGGGATATCATCAAATAAGGATGAAGGAAGGTGATGAAGAGAAGACAGCATTTAGGACGGAAAGGGGATTGTTTCACTTCATGGTGATGCCCTTTGGTCTTACAAATGCTCCGGCCACTTTTCAAGCATTGATGAATCGGATATTGGCTCCCCTTCTTTTCAAGTTTGTGCTAGTGTTCTTCGATGACATCTTGATCTATAGCAAGAGCAAAGGGGAACATCTATGTCATGTGAAGCAAGTGTTTGAAGTGTTGAGGAAGCACAAGCTTTATGCAAAGGAGAGCAAATGCACATTCATGGTCAATGAAGTGGAATATCTTGGACAATTGGTGGGTGAGAATGGCATAAGGGCTGATCCTAAGAAAGTGGCATGTGTCAAAGAGTGGCCAACACCAAGCAATACAACTCAATTGAGAGGATTTTTGGGATTATCTTCTTTCTATAGAAGATTCATGCAACATTATGCATCCATTGCGGCACCTCTTACCGACTTGCTCAAGAGGGAGGCTTTCTTTTGGGATTCCATTGCCAACAAGAGCTTCAATGAGCTCAAGGAGTTGCTCACTTCAGCCCCTATACTTGTATGTCCGGATTTTGCAAAGACATTTTATGTGAGGGCGGATGCAAGTGGTAGAGGAATTGGGGCAGTTTTGTATCAAGAGCATGGAGTCATTGCATTTGAAAGTAGGAAGCTTACCGAAAAGGAGATGGGGCTTCATGTTTATGAGCAAGAGATGCTAGCCATACTTCATGCCATCAAGAAGTGGCATCACTATCTTTATGGTGCTCATTTCAAGGTGAGAAGTGATCATAGGGTGCTGAAATTTTTCCTCTCCCAACCAAATCTTTCTCCAAAGCAAAAGAGATGGCTGGCCACACTTCAAGGATATGATTTTGAGATATCCTACACACCCGGGAAGGACAATGTAGTGGCGGATGCATTGTCTAGAATGTGGGCATGCGCTACAACTTCAATCATGGAGGTATATAGTGAATGGATCAAGGGGATTCAAGAGGAATACCTCATCAATGAAGGTGCTGCCCATATTTATACCAAATTACAGCAAGGTGATGGTGGAGAGTTTCCTCATTATAAGCTTCACAATGGTCTCTTGTGGTACAAGGGTAAGGTGTATTTGGTTCCTACCTCATTCTACATACCAAAGGTGCTTCATGAGATGCATTCTTCACCACTTTCGGGCCATCTTGGTGTACTCAAAACCTATGATAAAGTGAGCAAGAGTTTTTATTGGAAAGGTATATGGGGAGATGTGAAGAAGTTTGTGATGGAATGTGCTTCTTGTCAAAAGAATAAGGATAGCCATCAACTCCCAAGTGGTTTACTTCATCCATTACCTATTCCGGATGGTAAATGGACTCACATTTCTATGGACTTCATCACGGGTCTACCAAAGACAAAGCATGGATGGGATCAAATATTTGTGGTGATTGATAGGCTTACAAAATCAGCCCATTTCATTGCTTCAAAGACCACTTATGGAGCATCTCATATTGCCAAGCAATTTTTGGAACATGTATTCAAGATACATGGCTTGCCACTTAACATAGTTTGTGATCGAGATACCAAGTTCATGGGGACTTTTTGGAGGTCATTATATGAGAGCTTGGGTACTCAAATCACTCCATCTACAGCCTATCACCCTCAAACGGATGGGCAAACGGAGTGCACAAACAAATGGCTTGAGGTGTACTTGAGGCACTATTGTCATGACATGCAAACATCTTGGGATGAGTGGCTTTATCTTGCTGAATTTTGCCATAATTCAAGCAAGCATTTGAGTATTGGCATGTCACCATTTGAGGCTCTCTATGGATATCAAGTACATGTGCCATCGATAGCCTTCCGTGAAGACAAAGTGGTCAATCCATTGGCAAAAGAAGAGTTGGAAAGAATGAGACAGCTTCTTCAACTTTGCAAGGACAATATGAAGAAGGCTCAAGATGTCATGAAGGCTAAGGCGGATGTTCATAGAAGGGATGTGGAGTTTGAAGAGGGTGATTATGTGCTATTGAAGCTTCCCAAGAGTCGGCATAACACTCTCAAAGGTGTAACCAACTCAAAATTGGCTCATAGGTATTATGGACCATACTTGATTATCAAGAGGGTTGGTGATTTGGCCTACAAGTTGGATTTGCCTTCTTCGACAAGGATCCATAATGTGTTTCATGTATCTAACCTTAAGAGGTTTATGGGATCTTGCCTCAAGAGATGGAAGAGCTTCCACCCATGAATGAAGAAGGTGAGATCATTTATGAGCCGGAGAGGGTTATTGGTAAGAGGACAAGAGAGTTGAGGAATCGGAATATTGATGAATACCTTGTCAAATGGAAGCAATTACCCATGGATGAGGCTACTTGGCAATCATTGGAGTATGTCCAACAACATGGCTTACTTGTGGATGACTTTCCGTGACCAAGTGGTATGGTTTACTTGAGCAAATTGGGTAATATGAGGAGAAGTATACATGCTGTAATTTCTGGACAGCTTTGGGAAGGTCTACTATTGGGCCTATTTTTCTACTCCAACAAGCTTCATAGCGTATCCTAATGAAAGATTATGATGTGGGCTACATATGGCTGAGTGTACATATCATTTTCAGCCCAATATATGGAGTCTAAATGAAGGATTTTCAAGGGTCTTCATCGACTAGAAGGGCTGTCATAACAGTGACACTCATACACTTTGGGCTTGAAGCTTTGTGGACTTGTACGCATCCAAATTTTCATTGTATATGTGCTTTGGATGTACATGAGAACTCTTAACCACTTCCCATCGATTACATTAGAGTCTCATACTTTGAGATTGTACATGTTATTGATTTTGAGGACAAAATCTTTGGGAAGGGATGGTTTGTAATAAAGTAGGAACTTTATTCAATAGGGTTAATAATGGGACAAGTCCATGTATAAAAGAGGGGACTTGGACCATGGTTGTAACTTTTGATGATCATTTTTTAGAAATGGAAACTCATGTTTCTTGGAGCTCATGGCTTCTTGGCTTGTGGAAGGCTATTTCCATTCTCTTGGTGTGAGAGACTAAACACACTTAGGCATCATGTTTACATGGTGATTACTCATATTTTCATGCATTACATCCCTTCATTCCACTTCATATAAGTCATAAATTTTACTTGTCACTCACAGTAATCTTACTTCCATCGATCTCCTTTCTTCTTAATCTCCTTCATGGCTTGGCAACAGGAATTAGTTTTATCCATGATGATTTCTCACCTTCAAGATGCAAGCGAGTCTGTGAAGAAGGATTTTATAGAACAGTATGAGCGCTCACTTTTCCCTCACTTGGGAACTTCTGTAGCGCAGACCAAATGGCGGACCTATCAAGACATAACTAGGGTAACACCCTGGGGTCAGCAGCACTTTCGTAACAATGTTCGCTTGGCCATGGTTATTGAAGCTTTGGGTTTGGGTCCCCGATACTATTGCGTCATGAGATCAAGGCATCTTGGGTTTTCTGAGCGAGTCTTCTTACTGGCGTGTTTTCTTCCTCATCAGAAGATATGCCTTTACCCCGTTTTTGGCTTGCCTCTCAGAGGTCCTTTTGTTAGATCACCTCATACCATTGAGATAGGTGCGGCAATAACCAACAGAATTATTCCCATAGATGAGTTACCTTATACGTGCGCAGCTTATGAGTGCTGCTTTTGTGATCATATGATGGACGGGCTTATGGAAGCGTAAAGAGTTCTTCTATCTTTACTGTATATGTTTCAAGAATGAATAAATTTTAAATCTTGTTCTTGTCTTGAATCTTACTCTGAGAGTTTTTTTTGGGTTAATCTTAATTAAATTTTCTCTAAGTCTCATATTCGTACATCTTGCGAAATTATTCCAAGTTTGCGAGATGAGGACATCTCGCGTTTTTCAAGTGGGAGTGAATGTAAGATTCCTCCCCAGCCTCTCAAAATGTCCAGCATATTCCCCTGTAATCAATCCCCTTTTCTGAAATATAAGAGATCTTGTCTCTGCCTGTTTTGGCATAGAGAGAGAAAATATTCTAGAGAGAGAATATTCATATTTTGAATATTTTTGGATAGAAAAATATCTCATATAATTAAGATGAATTCTCTTGAAACAGAAATTCAAAAAGAATTTTCCAATGTACAATTGGAATTAATTAGAAATGGGTATAAAGGACATTAGCCTAAGGGTCTAGATTTTCAGAAATTTTTGGATTATGGTCCAATTAAGGTTCCTATGGGCCAATAGCATCAATCCATGTGTAGGGAGGAGATAAATCCAATTTGTAAAAGAAGATACCCAAAAATGAGTAAATGCTCACATAAGATGAAGAGTTGACTATGTACAAGGTTTATTAGTAAGAAACTATGAGTAATATCAAAAATATGAGATATTTTGGGTATCCAAAAATGAGTAAATGCTCACATAAGATGAAGAGTTGAAAATGTACAAGATTTATTAGTAAGAAACTATGAGCAATATCAAAAATATGAGATATTTTGGGTATCCAAAAATGAGTAAATGCTCACATAAGATGAAGAGTTGAAAATGTACAAGGTTTATTAGTAAAAAACTATGAGCAATATTAAAAATATGAGATATTTTGGGTATCCAAAAATGAGTAAATGCTCACATAAGATGAAGAGTTGAAAATGTACAAGGTTTATTAGTAAAAAACTATGAGCAATATTAAAAATATGAGATATTTTGGGTATAATGATTCCATTTTGACACATATGTAAGGAAGGGGAGTCCATTAAAGGAGGTGCATATTTCACATGCTTGAATGAGTTTTAAACAATGTAAGATTCCTCCCCAGCCTCTCAAAATGTCCAGCATATTCCCTTGTAATCAATCTCCTTTTCTGAAATATAAGAGATCTTGTCTCTGCCTGTTTTGGCATAGAGAGAGAAAATATTCTAGAGAGAGAATATTTAGATTTTGAATATTTCTGGATAGAAAACTATCTCATATAATTAAGATGAATTCCCTTGAAACAGAAATTCAAAAAGAATTTTCCAATGTACAATTAGAATTAATTGGAAATGGGTATAAAGAACCTTAGCCTAAGGGTCTAGATTTTCAGAAATTTTTGGATTATGGTCCAATTAAGGTTCCTATGGGCCAATAGCATCAATCCATGTGTAGGGAGGAGATAAATCCAATTTGTAAAAGAAGATACCCAAAAATGAGTAAATGCTCACATAAGATGAAGAGTTGACTATGTACAAGGTTTATTAGTAAGAAACTATGAGTAATATAAAAAATATGAGATATTTTGGGTATCCAAAAATGAGTAAATGCTCACATAAGATGAAGAGTTGAAAATGTACAAGGTTTATTAGTAAGAAACTATGAGTAATATAAAAAATATGAGATATTTTGGGTATCCAAAAATGAGTAAATGCTCACATAAGATGAAGAGTTGAAAATGTACAAGGTTTATTAGTAAAAAGCTATGAGCAATATTAAAAATATGAGATATTTTGGGTATCCAAAAATGAGTAAATGCTCACATAAGATGAAGAGTTGAAAATGTACAAGGTTTATTAGTAAAAAACTATGAGCAATATTAAAAATATGAGATATTTTGGGTAAAATGATTCCATTTTGACACATATGTAAGGACTTCTTATTATCCAAGGTCTTAACCATGAATAAAAATCTATCTTTGAAGTGAGAAAAGCCTATGGATACTAGCACTTGTTGAAGCTAGTTCAAACTTAAAGGAATCTTTATAACAAGCACACTTGTGAATCATGATTGTACTTTCATGACTATATGCTTTAGAGAATCATTTACTTTAACAGATGCATGCATCATTTTGTTTCCTTTGGAAAGAAACATAAAATAATTTCACCTATTTACCTATTTGAAAAACATGCATTTGCACATATAATTGGTGATCATTCTAGCCAGTAGGTTCTCATTCTAAAAAGGAACCATCCTTATGCTTTCACCACATGGAACACAATATGCTCACAAAGGCTCCTTAAGGTCTAATGACTTAAGCCTTTGTATAAGCTTTTAATATGCATTATTTTCTCTAGTGGACCAATATATATGTGAACCTTATTCATCACGTCACATCTTATAAACGATCCTACTATTGAGAATCTATCATGAACATAAACCTCCATTAGTAGTCATGCATGTCTTGGCATAGACTACTCATGTAGTGTCCTAAGCTTTTAGGGATCACTATGGATACCTTCTTAGTGATACATCAATTGAGATAGCAAATCTCATTGAGTACCTTTTCTAGTTTCCCTTTTTGTTATTAAGCTAATTAGCACACAAGTCTAGATAGACTACCTTAAGGTGCTCATTGGGCTCGTGTAATATCATGGAAACCTTTTCAATGACCTTAGAACATTTTCATAACTAGTTGCATACATTAATCCTTTAAATGCTTCTTGCTGCAGATCGACAAATCAAGCGCATCATGTTTTCCTTTTGAGTTAGAGATGCTAACCTTTTTAGGAACATGCAAAAATTCATAGTGCATCCAATATGAAATCTTCATGCAATAAGGAAGATACATTAAATTCTTTGTAGTCAACATGGTCACACACATGAAGCTTGAGTTTTCCATTTAGAGAAATCGTTGGTTCCTCATACCCTTTTTAATCGGACTCTTCGCTCCTTGTGTGGATCATATCTTTTCAATCTTGAGTTCTAATTTGCGAGTAAGCTTGTTTAAAATAAGCTTTTACATAAAGCCAAGATTGAAGAGCATCAAAACTCTTTGATCCCTTAATTTTTCTCATGCAACATGAAGCATGCAAAATATAAACCTTGCAAAGTGCTAACCATGCAAATCATAGACTTTGCCTTATGCATCCATGCAAAGCATAAATCTCAAAATGCATGCAAAATCAAAAATCTTGCAAATCATGCATTATGTAAACCATAAGCTTTCATAGCCATGGATTGTGCAACATATAAGCTTTGCACCTCATAAGGTATGCATATCATATGCTTTGGATACTTTAGAAGGTAGAAACTTATTGACAATTTCACACCCGTGAGCAATCTCTGATTTAAAAATTAACCTAGATGAAGAGGGTTAACGGTGCCACCCCCGATAAGTTTTTTCTAAGGGACTTTCTAGAGCTCACTGTAGCACCAAAACCATAGGTACCCTTTTATGCAAAGGTGTGCTAATAAGACAATAGCTCCCTCTAGTTACAAAATCAGACAGAAGCGGATAATAACTCCTACAACACCTTACGTTAGTTTTTAAACAGCCGTCTCTTTTCGTGAACTTGATCGTTTCCTCCTTCAGAAAGAAGGAAAAGCCTACGCTCTGATACCAATGTAACCTTAATATTAATTTCTTATAGCAATTTTATTAGTTTAAAATAACAATTGCAGAAAATCAACATAACCATTGCTAAGCATCATTTATGTGATTAGCTTACTCAATTGTAGTTTTTGCACTTATTAGTTCTTAGCTTTATCTTAATGCATGTGACCTATAGCTCACATTAGCATTCACACACACATGCTATCAAGCTAAAACATAGCGGAGTACTTAGCTTTTCTAGATACCATCTTTGATTAAAAGAAAGAAGATCTTAGCATGTTAAACATTCATTGAGTTTAACCGTTATTAATCTTTACTTATAGATTCATGCATAGCATTTACTAGCTATCACACATGAACAATCACACATAGAGGGTGTTAACAGTGGATAACCACTTGCTCCTCTAGCACATGCATAACATAGATAAAGAGAAATTGCACAAGACAACACGATGAGGGCCGCATTTATGAGGCCGGCCCTCCCTTAAAAGGCTTTGTATTAATCAAATGCTTAAAGCTTACATTATTAAAGGATGGCTTTTACTTGAACTAATACGTCTTAGGGACTATGGAGGCTAAGATCTCCATAACCCCTCGTCGACTACTTCCTTGGGCACCTGCAAGATCCATTCTTCTCTTCTCAAGGCCTCAATGATAACAAAGGATCAAGAGTTCCTTCGGAGAAAAGGAAAAGGAAAGAATCGTAATCAATGAGTTGATGAGTCCTTATGGCTTAGTTACTATAGATTAAACTAAGTAAGAGAGAGAGAGACTACCAAGGAGAAATCACTTGCTTGTTAGGGGAGAGCAAGAACCAAGTTTATATAGGTGTAGGGGATGAGGAGAGCTTTCACTAGAGCTCCCTCATGCATGAATTGGCGCCTCATGCATGAAGTTGCAGGCCACTTTTCCAACTCGAGTTTTTCACTTTTTCACCTAACAGTAGGTGAACTCCACAAAAGCACTCCTTCACTCAACTTTTTGTAGGCGCCTAGTTTTGGGGTGCCTTGGGGCACAAGCTAAGCCCCAATCCCCATTTCTTGGCCCTAATTTGGTCCTTCCAGCCCATCCGCCCATGGTTCTAGCCCTTGTTCCCGCCCCTCGGCAGCCATAATTTAACCGTTTCGAGGTCATATTTAACCCGTTTTGACTTCTGGAAAGCATGACGAAGTCTTGGTTAAATTTCCTAGGCTCTTTTGCAACTTGCATTCATCACTAGGCACTTCACATTACCCGTATGCACTTATTTGCGGCCTTATCCATAAGCTTTTCTAGTGTTTCTCTCTCTCTAGAGTGATCAATTCTAGAGAGAGAAAGTTATTTAAAAGCTAAGATATTCATCAAAATTAAATTTTGATGACATTTGTTATAGTGTACATTGGCCTTAAGGCTCGAACTTGAGTTTGAGCCTTTGCTCTCCATGCTAGTATACCCCGATGTTAAGGCTCGACCTTCAGATTGAGCCTTTGTTCTCCATGCTAGTGTACACCGGCCTGAAGGCTCGAACTTGAGTTGGAGCCTTTTCTCTCCATGCAAGTGTACACTGACCTTAAGGCTCAAACTTGAGCTTGAGCCTTTGCTCTTGATGCTAGTGCACCCCGGGTCATAAGGCTCGAACTTCAGATTGAGCCTTTGTTCTCCATGCTAGCGTACCCGGCCTCAAGGCTCAAACTTGAGTTTGAGCCTTTGCTCTCCATGCTAGTGCACCCCTAGAATCTGAGTGCACAACTTGGATATAGACCCCACCTTAAGATCAAACCTTCCCTACATGGAACTTATGTGTTAAGGCTCATTCTCCAGGCTTAACTTTACATGGAACTTGGCCTTAAGGCTCCAACTTGAGTTTGAGCCTTACCTATCTATGCTAGCGCATCCCTAGCATATGAGTGCACAACTTGGATCTAGGCTCCAGCTTCTCCTACATAAAACTTGGACTTTGATGTATTGTTAACATCAAATCTGAATACTGCACAGTTGATTGCATTAGATGGTCAGGATGTGAAAGATTGGATCATTGATTTAGGTGCATCCTTCCATGTGACTCCTCATCGAGAGTGGCTTGCTTCATATGATATATCATGCAAGGACATTATTTGACTTGGGAATGATCATGCTTGTGAGATCGTAGGCATTGGTGATATGCAGTTGAAGTTTCAAAATGGCTCTTCATTTCTTCTCAAGAATGTGAGGCATGTACCCGAACTTACTAAAAGTTTGGTGAGCGCAAGACAATTGGACGATGCAGGCTACACTAGTGTGTTTGGTGATAGTTCTTGGAGAATCACCAAGAGTTCTCTTATTGTAGCTCATGGGCCAAAGTGTGGCACTCTGTACATGTTACATGTGTCCAATGTCAAGCATAATGTACTTTGTATAACCGAGCAGCCAAGTGTTTCTTTGTGGCATCGCCGTTTAGGTCATATGTCTCAGAAAGGAATGGAACTACTCTCTCATTTTGGTTATGTCCCTGGTTTCAATTTTTCTGATTTTTCACTTTGTGAACATTGTCTTTATGGTAAACAAACACAGTTACCACATAAAAGGGGAAGCACTCGAAAAAATGAGCTATTAGCACTTATTCATAAGTGATGTGTGTGGGCCTATGATGCCTACATTGTCATTGGGTGGAGCTTCATATTTTGTTACTTTTATTGTTGATTATTCATGTAAGGTGTGGGTATATCTTCTCAGGTGAAAAGATGATGTGGGTATATCTTCTCAGGTGAAAAGATGATGTCTTTTCAGGATTGATCAAGTGTTTGCGCATAGACAATGGTGGGGAGTATATCTCTAAAGTCTTTCAGGATTTCTGTGATTTTAAAGGCATAAAGAGAGAGTTGACTTCTCCATATCACCCTCCACAAAATGGTGTTGCTGCTGAGAGGATGAATCATACAATTCAAGAGAAAGTACAAAGTATGCTGTCAAACATTGTGTTGCCTAATGGATTCTGGGTAGAAGCAGTTGCTAAAAGTGTTCATCTTTTGGGTAGAAGGTTCCAGAAGAGCTTGGGTCAAGAAAGCCACCTTCTTACAAGCATCTTAGGGTCTTTGGTAGTGAGGCATTCTGCCATGTATCTAAGGAGTTTAGGGACAAGCTAGCACCAAAGTCTTGGAACTGCATATTTATTGGATATGGTGATCCCAAGGTGGTCACCTAAAGATATGTAAGATAGCACATGCGAACAAAATAAGGGATTAATATTTAAGTAGATTTACAGAAAAAAGTACATACATAAGGGATTTTTTAATTCAAAAATTGAAATTTTCTTACAAAAGGGTTAGTTTTTTCTACAAAAATCCATACATAAGGGGTATAATTATTAGCAAGAAAATGTAAAAAATTTATAAGTAGGGGATTATTTAATTACCTTTTGTTCGCACGTGCTATATGCAATTTTTACATAGTGACCTCCCCGGGATGGTGATTCTGGTGAGATGGCATATCGTCTATGGGATTCCGAGGCTAGAAAAATTATCTACAATAACAATGATGTGTATTTCAATGAAGACAAGATGCATAAGAAGCCTATACCTATAGTGGAGGTTAGGAGAGTTGTGTTCCAAAGAAGATGGACAAATAGCAAGATAGCCAGCACCTATTGCTGATGTAGCTCCTGAAGTGCAAGGTGATGGAGTGGAACAATAGGCAGTTCAGACTTAGCCTGTGTTAAGGAGTTCTACATGTGCTTCACATCCCCCTGATTGTTATGTTCTTTCTCTTGATTATGTCATGTTGATGGATTGTGGAGAGCCCTCCTACTATAAAGAGGCCATGCAATTGCATGATAGAAAGAAGTGGGAGAAAGCTATGAAATCGAAAATGGGCTCGCTCCTTAAGAAATGAGACCTGGGATTTGGTGAAGTTGCCTAAGGATAAGCAGGCATTACCATGCAAATGGGTCTACAAGATGAAGGTTATGCTGAATAATGGCAAACCAAAGTACAAGGCAAGACTCGTTGTTGCTAAAGGCTTTAAGCAAGAGTAGGGTATTGACTTTGATGAGATCTTTTCTACTATTGTCATTTGACTACGCTGTGGTGTATTCTTGGGTTGGTTGCTAGAGACGACATCGAACTTGTCCAAATGGATGTTAAGACAACGTTCTTGCATGGTGACATTCATGAGGATATCTATATGCAGCAGCCAGAAGCATTTGTTGAGAAGAGTAAGGAAAAGTTGGTGTGCAAGTTAAAAAAGAGCCTCCATGTCTTGAAACAGGCACCAAGATAGTGGTATCATAAGTTCCACTCATTTATGCTCTCTCAGCTTACAAAAGGAGTGACACAGATCACTGTCTCTATACAAAGCAAGCTCAGGATGGTAGTTTTCTGATTTTTAATCCTTTATGTGGATGATATGCTAATTGCTGTGAGAAGAACAATGATGATGGAATTTCAGCCCTTGAAATCAAAATTACTTGAACATTTTGACATGAAAGTCTTAGGTGAGGCAAGTCACATACTTGGTATGCGCATTCTGTGAGACAAAGCTAAGAAATTGCTTTATTTGTCTCAGGCTGAGTACATCTCCAAGGTGCTCAGGCATTTCAATATGGAGAGGGGGAAGGCATTGAGTACTCCATTGCCTCCATATGTGAAACTAAGTTAGAATGATTGCCCAAAGTTTGATGAGGAGAAGGATGAAATGGCAAAGTGAAAAGATGCAGGGGGGAAGAGAGCTTGAGCTCTTGCAAGCACACACACACACTCACAAAACCCTAGTAGAGAACACACAAGGTGAGAGGCTGAAAATCTTCTTCTACTTCACTCAACACTCAACACACCATATACAAGATAAGAGTACACACAATATGAAAGGTACTCAACCAATACATACGAGGGTTCTCTATAGTGTGAACCCAACTAAAATGAGCTGGCGCTATAACTATGCCAGTCTCTAGAATGGTTGTCACATAGCCTGTCATCCCACTGGCCGCATATCACCCAAGATCTCACCAACCATGCCAGTGGTGTAAGTGTGGGGCCTATCCCCTAGGTGGGTCATCAGTGTCCCGCCTCACTAGACAAGCTCGATATCTCAACACTCCCCCTCGAGCTCAACTCCATCTCATGTACACCAAGGGAAGCCCTGAATCTACGGAGCTTCTCTGTACCCAATGCTTTGGTGAAGATGTCAGGTACCTGATCCTCTGTGCTAACATAAACAAGGTTAAGGTCTCCTGCCAAGACCTTCTCTCTGACGAAGTGGTAGTGGACCTCTATATGCTTCGTGCGAGCATGAAAAACTGGGTTCCTGGCCAACTATATACTGCTAATGTTGTCACAGAAAATGACAACTTGTCTATCCACTGATAGACCCAAATCTACAAGTAGCTTTCTCAACCAAGCTACCTCACATGCTGCCATAGTAGCTCCTCTGTACTCGGCCTCTGTACTGGATAGAGAAACCGTAGGCTGCTTCTTGCTGCTCCAAGTCACAGCAGCACTCCCCAAAGAAAACATGAAGCCACTAGTAGATCTTCTATTTGACATACTACCAGCCCAATCAGCATCTATGTACCCATGTACACATATCTCTGTCCCAGTCTCATAGAATAGTCCACAATGCAAAGTAGACCTCACATACCTCAATATGCATCTCAATGCATCCAAATGCGGTTTCCGTGGAACTTGCATAAACTGACTCACCAACCCAACAGCATAGCTCAAATCTGGTCTGGTGATCGTCATATAGATCAAGCTTCCTACTATGTGCCTATACATAGTAGGATCCTCCAAAATCTCTCCTGAATCTGCACTCAGCTTGCCATTCATGGGTGCGTCTATTTAGCGAGCCAAGAGCAGTGAGCACAGAGCAGTGAGTAGAAATAAAGTCCTTGTGAAATTGAGCAAGTAGGGGCATGGTATGATGTTAAGCGAGCATGTAATGTTAAAGAGAAGAGTGAAACCATAGTGCAACTCTATACAGAACAAAGAAGACTAAAAAAGTTTAAAAATGACTATTGCAAATAAAGCATTTTCAAATGAATGGTGCGGATATAAAAAATCACTACAAAACTCATACTACTTGGCTCGCTAAAAAGACGTTGAATTGGTCATTGAGCTACTAATAGAAACAAACTATTGTTGCAACCACATGGAAACCACAGTGACCAGAGAGCATAGAAATCAAGCCATTAAGATGCACACCAATTTTAATAGCCATACCACTGACACAACAATATAATACTCTTTAGAAACCATAACCATAGGATTAAAAAATTTTATAATCCAAATAAAAATTGTCCAACAATCAGCTACATGCTATTGTAAAAAACATTCAGAAGCATAACATCCATCAAAACATTACTTCCAATAGTCCCAAAAAAATGATTGTCTCAATTAAAAAAAAGACTATCTCTAATGGCATTCTGATGTAGACATGTGATCCTCATAACTGCAAGAGACACAAAGAAAAGAAAATAAGCTTTATCAATACAAAATTATTCTCTACTAACATATTTATCTTTTCAACATGCATACCTTTGCTGAGTATGGTTCTAACAGGTGATCATAGATCCGCTCATCCTTGTCTAACATTATGACATTGCGATCCATAAATGCTGCCACTAGCCCAAGAGTTCCAGTGCCAGCAAACAAATCCAAAATCGTGTCCCCAGGACGACTAAAGACGGAGACGATGTATTTTCTAAGCCGCTGACCTCTCTGACAACCGCCCCGCCATGGTCTACCCTTTCTCTTCACCAGATCCTCCGATGGCACTCTTGAAAACGCACACAAACCATTAACCATATGCCATAAAGATCACCGAAAATCATTTTAAATTCTATCTTGATTTGAATGCATACATACATGTCAAAGATAAGATCTTGCCCTACATCAAGATCATCACCTAGTGCCAAATCCCTTAGTTGATCCCCATGCATCACAAAGCTTGTAGCAGGAGATGTTGAGCGAACAAAAACAGCCAATATTAGACAAGTGACCTACAAGCAAAGACACATTGGTTGTTCATGCATTTTTACCTTAAATGGGACAAAGAAGATTTGCACAAATGACAACCCCAAAGAGAACAACACCAATACCTGGGTAGTAATCATTTGCCCCATCTTCTTCCCAATAGGTGGAGTACACCTCACAACCTATCTATGATAAATGCCAAACCCAACGCTCTGTGCAACCTGCTCAATGGTCACTCCTTCTTCCATAGTGTAAAGGCATGTAAAGAAGCCTCGATCCGAGAGACAAGAATCAACAACTTTAAAAGTAGAGTCATACATGCCATCCCCAATCTTATTCCAATATGGAACCTTGTTTGCAACACAACCTCCAATGATGATATTTGAGGGGAAGTCTGCAAATATCAACTCCACACAGTAATCGGACCCTGTACTCTTGACATTCCCTACTATGAAAATAACATTCATGGCATCAAGCACTTGCTTTCCTAATGAGGATGCATCCTCCATGTTCACAAAAGTAGCTGCAAGGTCCTCAATACTGACATTGAAGGCATAAATGGTTCCTATAGACAGGTTTTTCACATTTAACACACATAGTCTTAAGTCAAAACAATCGGATCACGATAGAGATGAGGTAGGAAGCTCACATACCTGGAGCTTGCAATGTCTTGGTTATGATGTCAGTTGGTTATATCCCGCCTGCACTACTATTGGATGTCTATTGTTGACTCTGCTCCCTATTTGCTTCCATTGCTCGATTCACCTCCAATGCACGATTCACTATTTCCCTCCCTAAATTCACTGGCAATGACTTACGAAAAGAAGCCGATGCAATCGATGTTGCATGTGATGTGGACGTGACCTCATTATGATCAATTTGCTGGCTACGAAGCTCCAATATAGCATTATGTTGGTGATACAGATCAAGCTCCTCCTCAGGCACATGGTTTCTTTCAAGGTCCAACCACCACAGGCAGAAACGAGACTCTATGCTTGACATGGCCTGTTCAATGACAAACATGGGTAAACACAACTCACCCTCAATATGAACATGTTTCTCAATCATGGATTCAAAATGACAAATTCAATCACTTACTCTTCCAAGCTTCAAATCGGCATACATATAAGATTGATTGTCAACACAAAGCCACACACTAGCGAGAGGGGGTAAAATATCCAATTGGTGCTCCTCAATTTCAGAAAGCAACCATCTGCAAGCCAAAGCCCAAATGATAAAACAACACACAGAAAGAAGCATGCATGTTTTTTAACAAGGAATATCTGGGTTATGTTGTAGGAAAACCTATAAACGACTCGCCGTGCAGCACTTTGTAGGCCTGGTTGATGGTCAATATCATGGCTAAATTTTATGCCTCCTTCGTGCACTTTGAAAGCCCTTTTGAAGTACTTTCTTCTGCATAGAACAACAAAAGAGGTGAATCGGCTCTCACCTGGCAACCTGACTCGATCGGCATTTTTAATATCATTTTGGATTCTCAAACCCAGCTCCATGATCTGAAGCCAGTAGGAGTACATGTGCAGCCATTCCCTAACCTTTGTCTTATCATTTGGCATACCCTCAAGTGATCGCACTGCAGCCTGAGAGTTGTCCAAAAAGCTTGACAATATGAGCCTTATCTGTGTCTCTGATGCATGCAAAACCTATCATATTGAGCTTTTCCTCTATGGCCACATGATTGATTGACGCGTGCCATGGGAGGGAGAGCACCGCACACCAAAAGGCCTCACCGTTGGAGGGATCAGCAATCCTTGCATATTTTGATGTTTTTCCTCTGTAGAGAACTTCTACCTTTCGAGTCACATTCTCCCTAGCAGACTCGACAAGTGGTCCATTTGATGCCTCATCAATTTTTTGCTCCATCTCGTCCTTGAACAAGAGCCAAGTCATAATCTGGATTGGCAAATGAAGCCAACTGGGCCTTCCTCTGGCAGATGCACTCTGCATCTCTCTCTCAACCCACAGCTTGTCCTCATTGTCCAAATGTGCCATGAGAGTTGTTAGGTCAGACTCTCCCAATCTTCTTAGTTGAAATAGACGATCACCAAATGTGGTTGGCACAAATGCATAATCATGCGTTCTACAAAACAAAGAAAAAATATGTTAATATTCTTGAGTACAAACAACTTACTTTTGACATAGAAGGAGACTCTGATAACAAATTAACTTACTTGTTCAACCTGGACAATGAAAACAAAAGCTCACCCACATCCCTCCGCTCGAACACATAAAATTTACAGAGAACACAACAATGCATGGACAAATCCCCTTGAAACCCTGTAATAAAACACAAAATTAGGAAGGACAAAAAAGCATAAGAAACTATAACATCCCAATGAGAACTCAACTGTAGAAATGCAGTCCATCCAAGCATTGTGTCGATTATTACCATCAAGAATATGCACCATTTTTCGGCTCAAGTACGGACCCCAATCAGGGTCAAGTGCAAGAGTTTCCTCAAATTGTTGATTCACAGTCCTCCAATGCTCATCCCAAGATTCCTCCCTCTCTTGTGTCAATGGTGTCTCCTCCCCTTCCAAGTCCATAATTGATACTGTGAAAGCTCCCATGCTCTCAATGTACCCACCTAGTTTTTTGAAGCTTCGAGTAAGAGACTTATCTGTTGAGGGAGAAACCTTTTGGATTGCCTCCGTCTGGATCATCCTACAGAGAGGAACATAAATTTGACTCCTATCCTATCTAAAAAGGCTTGTGGAGTAGATGTCTCAAGAATCTTCCCAAAAATATCAACCTTATTTTTTTTCTGCTTGCTTCCTTCAGTTTGGGTTGTGACAACTGTTTCTTCTTGATCCTCTAGTGGATGTGTGTTCTCTTCCCCCTCTATTTCTCTCCTAGTATCCTCAATATTCTCACCTTCATCCTCATTATCACCACCTTGAGTATTCTCACCCTCATTTTGATCACCTTTATTTTCCTCAATTGCCCCCACTACATTTTGTCCATCCTCCTCATTTCTTTCATCACTATGTAGATGCTGCCTATCCATATCCACCTCCAGGTTAGTGTCATCTATGATATGTACCGCATGCTCCATAGTAGGGTTTGAGGAGGCGGCTTGCTCCAAAGTGCTAGAAAAATCAGCTTGCCTCCTTGTGTGTCTCGATGAGCTCTCACCTGGGCCAACCTGCACACTCTTTTTCTGCTTAGCAAGAGGTAACTCATCCATTTTTGCACAACAAGAACCTTTCAAGCAAGATGCTCTAGTGAAATGACTCGAACTCATTTGAAAACCAAATAGCCATGCAAAAATACAAGAACAAATCTTCAAATAGTATTCTACTCGTATTGTATAATTAATTGATTATTTTAACAGCAAATTCAGCAATACGACACAAACTTAAAAAAAAGGTGGCACATTCACTAAAGAGATTAAATTCAGTACTGCAACACAATCATCAAACAAAGGTGGCACATTCACTATCCAACAAAACGGCCAACTCATTAACGAACAGAATATCTTTGAGATTATCATATGGAGTGCTTTGGCCCAAATTCCAAGGCATTCAAAGCCGTATTGAATATTTTAAAAAAATCTTCATTGGAAAATATTTACGGAGCCCTTTTCAGGTGTTCAATTCAAGGCATTCAAATTTATTGAAAAATATATAAAGATTCGGTAGCCCAAATTTGAAGGCATTCAATATTCAGTACTAATAAACTTTAGAAGTGATATTTTGCAATCCAACACTTTTTTAAGGACAAAGTTTTTTCTTTTTGTGCTATTGTTCTTTAGATGCACATGTTTGGTGGTCTCCTCTCTCGACTGTGTGAGCCGTTTCTCAACCAAGAAGACATCAAATGTGAGTTTTTTGAGCTTCTTGTATACACAAAGTCTATGCATAATATAGACAGTAGTAAGAGAGAGTCTATGCAATGTGTTTGAGACAGCACCATATAGATAGCATGTTCTTACACTACTCTCTCCAAATTTCTGCCGTCGGGGGGGATCTAAGTGGGGCCGGCGCGGCAGCCATTTAGGCCCCCCTTGGCGGGGGAGTTCGGGGGCAGTGCCCCCGAAGCTTGAAACGAACTCAAAATCGTGATGATTTTTTCAATGCTCGGCAGCGAAACATCCTATTATTTTGTGCGCTGAGCGCACAAATTAATTCAAGAAAAATAGCAAGAAGTAACGCCACACATCTCATACTGTGTGTGGAGTGTGGCGGCAGCAAAACATCCTATTATTTTGTGCGCTGAGCGCACAAATTCATTTAAGAAAAATAGCAAGAAGTAACGCTGCACATCTCATACTACTGTGTGTGGAGTGTGGCAGCAGCAAAACATCCTATTATTTTGTGCGCTGAGCGCACAAATTCATTCAAGCAAAATAGCACAAATTCATGGATGATGATACCTTTCTATGTCTCTTTGTTGGGGAGAAAGATTGGAGTGGGGAGAGGGCCCTGCGCATGAGATCAACATTTCTTTGTTGGGGAGACGTATGATGCTTCATGATCGCTTCTCTGCGTGTGTGTTCGAGGGAAGATGCTTCTGTGCGGAGGACGACTAAAAGCCTTAAGTAATTGCTTCACAAGAAGTAGCCGACTACTAAAAACCCTAAGTTAGGCACTGGACAAATTTTTTTATCCCAACACTAATGAATTTCAACACTAAATTTAAGGGTTTGGTCAATATTTTTTCGATTTTTTAAAATCTATAGCACAGTTATGCTATGGCATCCAACTGGTAGAGTTTTTGAAATCTAATAGGAGATTATGAAAAAGCGCAAGAACTAATACAAAGCAAATATGTGTGTGTGTGTGTGCGTGTGTGTGTGTATACATACACACACACACACAAACATATATACATATATACATGTACTCTTTTTGATACCCTTCATTATGACTGTTTTTGCAATAAATATTTTTATTTGCTTCTACCCATAGTCTTAAAATGAGCCTGGTAAAATTGTATTATGGCTAGCATATGCTATTGATTAGAGCAAGAACATCTAGTATTAAAATATTTTTGGCTAATATTCGATGTAAATTCCTTAATTGTTATTGTGATTGCATTATGCAGGGAGGCTCGTGTTTTCCTCCATTCTACAATGGGTGCATGCATCCGAGTCCCCTTCTCGAATGGCAAATGTCTTGTGTCAATCAACATGATCCGGGGGAAGCTTGGAACTATTGGTGGGATAAATGTGGAGGCCTTACTTGAAATTGGAGGAGAGTATGAGCCCATTTGTCCTTTACACTTGTATGCAGGGATTGGAGACGAGGCATATTTTATCCTGGAGCATTCATTGTCCTTTGTATATATTGCCAAATCAGAGAATTGTTTTGAGACCCCAGAACAAGGCCCCTCAACTATATTTCCTCCCAGTTCTCGAAAGAGTAATCCAATGTAAGTGGCATTAACTTTGACTTTGACATTTTCGGTTTTGCATTGTGCATTGAATTAGAGAGCATTGTGCTTTGCAGTGACTTGGACATTGAAGAGATAGAAGAAATCAATGTCCAAGCACATGGGTCATTGCAAGAGGAGATAGAGGTCTCTCCTGTGGAAAAGTGCTTTCAACATTTGGAAGAGGAAGATGTTCAGTTTGATACTGCGGTCTCTTGCTTTCAAATAATCTGCATGTTACCTCCTACTGATGTCTTGCACACTTTAATCCATGATTGTGATTACAAAGGCAAGGTAAAAGAGCTTCCCATACCCAGAGTTCAGTACATATGAGCTTGAAGGTGGGAAAGGGATGGAAGGGATGGAGCAAAAATACGAGGGCAACATTTGGACAAAGCCACAAACGCAAACTAGGGCCAATAAAACTTTTGCTCTTAGGAAGAGCTTCTGCGGGGGGGAACCTTCCAGTGCATGAATGAGCACTACTCCTTTAGGACACGTATGAATCAACCAAACAAACTCCATTGGAATGGGCAGCTGATAAAATCTCCAAAATATGGGAATTTAGCAATTGGGAGCTTCAGGAACCTTGAGTGTTTTTTCTACAAGCATGTGCCAATGTGTCTTAAAGAATGTCCTGCTTGTGTCTATTATTTTATGCCAAAAGAATCAATGCACAGCAGACTATTTATTCATTATGGCAAACATACACACATGGTTTCCAAGGGAATGTGCCGAGCATCGATACAAGATATCAAGGCCTTTGTAGCACATGCAGTGGGCATCGACCACAACGCTGGGCCCAGAAAGGTACAAATGATTGTGGCAAGGGAGGTGGTTCTAAGAGCATTCACTGAGATGATGACAAGGCACAAGGAGAATTCATGACAGAGAGGGAGCTACAGGAGATGTCACAAGCGTTGCAAAGTTTGATAAATGTCAAAAAGTACGTAGGAAGTGCAATTTAGCAAAGAATAGTATGCAATTATCATCTTTAATACACTAAGTATGCTTTATGAATGCAGGGTGAAGCAAATGGTAATGCAAACACGAAAAACAACACGGCCTCTGGGTGAAGGATATGAAGCCATTCTTAATCTAAAAAGAACATGCCATTCTGAGTTCTTCCATGGTTCTCGATTTCCATTGTAAGCCACCACTACTACTGAGCGTTGCTTTATCTTTAAGATGTCTACTACTGGACCTGGTTCTGGGATTGACATTGTTCGGCGAATGGACAAGGATGGTAATGGGGATCTTCATCAAGCATGGGTCTGCTTTGATCATGTGCATCGAGTGGATGGCATACAATGGGAGCACATGTTTATGACCACATGTAAGTTACAAGCGGTAGAGAGCATTGCTTAATTTGTGTCTTTAATATAACTCTGTTTCCATTTGTGGCATGCAGGATTGGTGAGCTATTGACAATAGCAACTTGTGAATTTAGAGAAGAGGATGAGGATGCTCAAGTAATGTTTTGGGAAAACATGAATTTGGTAATGGTGGAGCACACAGGGAAGGTAGCAAATTTTTTTGGGTTTATGGTGGCGGATGAGGCTGGCGCTAACTGGAATGCAGTGAGACGTGTCTTCAACGACGAAAAGGAGATGATTGAAAGGGAAAGGTCATGTTTATGGCATTGGGAAGACAACCTTCGTGTCCACACGCAGAGGTACATCTATAGCCCACATCAAGAAAAGCACAGGGAGATGTGTGAGAAGTGGAGGACTACCCCAAACAAAGATAGTGCCCTTCAGCAATTTCGCAGGATACGAGCATGGTGGGCAACTGGCAAGGCAGCTGATAGAAACATCCCTAAGCTTCTTAGCTGGTTGAGTTGGTGGCACTATAGGGTTAGTCGATGGGGTCATTTGATTTTAAAGGTAATGTTTGTAAGAGATTATTCATTGTATTATTGTGTGCCTCCTACTTATGTGCACTGCATTGTTTTTAATCAATTTCTACCACTCTCTTGTAGGATGGAGAGCCTATTGTCAATGCTCTTGTCCCAAGGAAAAATATGTCAGAGACCAAGCATGCAAGCTGGGCAGGGGAGGGGTATAGGCAAAAGATTAGTCTTTATGATGCTTGTGTGACAGATCTAATCAATGCTTACTTCCAATGTGCCAGACAACTGGCTTTCTTGGAAGGAAAATACACAGGTTGTGGGCCTACATTGGAGCTTTTGGTTGAGAGAGCTCTTTCTCGACAGAAAGCAAGTCCATCCCCAATAGCTACCTCACGAGCAGTGGATGATGTAGTGTGGGGACCCCTATGTTTTCAAATAGGGTAAAATTCAAGGGTGAGAATAAAACTATTCGAGCCAAAAGGCCACTACACGACTCGACAGAAGAAAACTTTGGCAACTCTAGCCATAGGCCTGAGTTTAACTATGTGACAAGAGAGAGGTTAGAGCCTGCAATAGAGGTCGATGAGCAATGCAAAGTTTTAGAGAGCCTTGAAAGTGATGTGCATGATACAAAGTGGGCCTTGCGGAGGATACCAACAGTGAATCGAGTTGAGTGCAACCACTGGGCATCGGGGAAAAAGTGTAGCTCAAGGTTGCGAGGGGGTGATGTCAGTCCTTGTTTTTGGAGTGATTGTCAACTATCCTCCTGGAAAAAGGAGAAGTATTGCTATTTTTATAATACAGATGTTAGGCACACTTGGAAAATTACAAAGACAATATTACATCCACCAGAGGATGTCCCTTGTGTTTGGCCCATTGCTAAAGGTACCAAGTTACAAGTAAAAGAAGCCTGCAAGCTTATTAGAGCAGGATATGACATTGGTATTCCTCTTAAGTTTTTTCTAGAAAAGGAGCTTGCAAAAGGCAATAGTGAGACAAACAAGGAGGTGAAACAATTTCCATATCGACGAGGAATTTCAAAGGCTGCATTTGGTCAAATCACTGCGGCCTTACATATGCATGCAGAAGTTGTAGGCAGCCATATACATATAGAAGGGGTAAAGGAAACATTTAGTATTAATCCATTGACCAATGGGAACCAAGACACACCTCTGATAGAGGTCACTATTCAGAAGAATCCAATGTGTTCATGTGTGGAGTTCAGAGATAGAGTGGCCAAGAAAAGACCATATCTTGCATGCAAGCACATATACTTTGTGTTCTTAATGATTCTTGGACAGGATGTGAACAACAATATGCATATTCATCAAGTTTATATTTCTGAGAGAATTGTAAAAGACATGCTAACTAAGTCTATTAGAAGTCATCCTCAATAGCTTTAGGAACCTGCAACCCACTTTAGTTGAAATATGTATGGGGGTCATGTCATACCAGCTGAACCGTAGTACGAGTTTATTAGTTATTGTTTTGGAAATGTTTTGGTTATTTTATAAATTTTCCTGTCTATTGTCTTTTGTCTGCTAATGGCTCTCCAACATTGTGAATACTATAGCTTCAACATCTTTTTAGCAAGCCAAGCAATATGGGTTTAATAGTGATTTTTTGTATCTGCACCATTGGTTCAAAAAAAAATTATTGCAATGGTCATTTTAGAACATTTCATGTCTTCTTTGTTTGATTGCTACAGAATTGCACTGTGGTTCCACTCTTCTCTTTAACATTTCATGCTCGCTTAACATCATACCATGCCCCTACCTGCTCACTTTCACAAGAACATGAGCTCTACTCATTGCTTTGTGCTCGCTGCTCTTGGCTCGCTTTTTGACCACCCCCGCCATTCTGATCCAATGGCACGAAAATAGGCTTACAGCCTGTCATACCATACTTGGACAACATGTCCAAGCCATACTGTCTCTGCAGTAATCCAATACCATGTGGTGACCTAATCACCTCAATGCCCAAGAAATATCTGAGCTCCCCCAGATCCTTCATCTCGAACTTCTGTCTAAGCAAGATCTTTACATTAAAGATCTCTGCATCATGGTCCCCCGTAATGATCAAGTCATCTACATAGATGACAACAAGCACAACCCCTCTATCACCATGTCTCACATACAGCGAGAAATCTGCATTGGCTACATGAAAGCCAATAGTGACAAGATATTCAGAAATCTTGTCAGACCATGCTCTTGGTGCTTGTTTTAAGCCATACAAGGCTTTCTTCAACCTCCAAACATGCTCGGGGTGACTCACATCCTCATAACCAAGTGGCTGCAACATATACACCTCTTCTTGCAAATCCCCATGCAAGAATGCATTCTTTACATCCATCTGATGTAAAGACCAATTGCTTTGACACAGCCACTGCTATCACAACTTTCACTGTCGCCATCTTGGCAACTGGGCTGAAAGTTTCCTCATAATCAATGCCATATGTCTGCGCATATCCTTTGGCTATCAATCTAGCCTTATACTTGTTTATGCTTCCATCACTGTTATGTTTTACTTTGTACACCCACTTGCATCCAATGGCTTTTTTGCCTTCAGGCAATTGCACTAAATCCCAAGTTTCATTTCCATATAGTGCATCCATCTCCTCATCCATAGCTTTCTCCCAGCACACATTTCCAACAGCCTCATCAATGCATGTGGGCTCTACAACCTGCACAACTTTTTGCCATATATGCATAGTGATGTGCCACATAACCATCATAGGTAAACCTCTGCACAGGGTTTTTCACTCTCCCAGATCTTCGCAGCTTTTCATTCATGGCTTCCATAGCCTTCTTTACACCAGGTGTTCTCATAGCTGGGATCCCAAGCTCCTCATCAAGCCTCATATCTGAGCCACTAGACTCTCCATCAACATGAGAATGCCCTGCAGAAATGTCAGGGATACCAAGGGGCTCAACCACTTTCTCTTTTCCTTTACGTGATGTACTAATCACATTTGCAGGACTGGTATTATGACGTAGCCTGCCACTCCATGGTCTATCAACAGACCCACTAGATGAGGACTCTCCTGGTCCACTCAAAGACTGTGATTGCTGACATGCATTCTGTGCAACCACACTTCCACTCACATCAGCCCCAACAGCTTCTTTTTCAGCAGCATACCAGCTGCTCATCTCATCAAAAACAACATCCCTGCTTACCCTCAACTCACGTGTAGCAGGGTTATAACACCTGTATCCCTTTTGCTCAAGGGAATATCCAATAAACACACATTTTTCAGCTTTTGGATCCAGCTTAGTTCTCAGCTCATCTGGCACATGCACATATGCAATGCATCAAAAACTTTCAGATGAGACAAATCAGGTTTTCTGCCAGTAATCCTCTCCTCTGGAGTTACATCATGTATGGCTGCAGTTGGAGTCCTGTTCATGATGTATACTACTGTAGAAGCAGCCTCAACCCAATAGCTATGCGGCATATTCTTCTCTTCCATCAATGCTCACGCAATCTCAGCAATGTGCCTGTTTTTCCGCTCAGCAACTCCATTTTGCTGCGGAGTGTATCTACATGTAAACTGTCTCTAAATACCATTCTTCTTCAAAAATTCAGAGAACTCTTCCCCTCCATCTGACCTTAGGCACTTTACATATTTCCCTGTTTGCTTTTCAACCAAAACTCTGAAATTCTGAAAGTGAGTGAACACCTCACTCTTCTCCTTCATGAAATATACCCACAGTGCTTTCCTTGTGTGGTCATCAATGAATGTCACATAATACCTGCAACCTCCCATAGACATGATCTTCGTAGAACCCCATACATCTGAATGCACAACATCTAGTGCATTTTTGCTCACATATCTGTTACGTGGAAATACATGCTTTGTTTGCTTTCCAAATTGGCATGCTTCACATATTCTCTGTATACCTTCCACTTTAAACTTTGGCAGCCCTGTCACAATTCCTTTAATTTGCATAGACTTCATTCTCTGCACATTCACATGTCCAATTCTTTTATGCCAAATGTCTATGTCTGCAACAATTCCTGAACCATTTGCAAACATCGCAGCACTCATTTCAGGCATGTCTACATTCAACGTAAACATTATGCCCACTCTGTTGCCTTTTGCAACCAACCTGCACTTGTTTTTAAAGTCTTCAACATAATAACCATCCGAGTTAAACCGAACCTGCAAACCCTGCTCAATCATTTGGCCAACTGAAACCAGATTCTTTGTTATGTTCGAAACGTGACTTGAACCACTCCCCATGACTTGTCACATACCATACATCATCTTTTTGTGCTGCTTCAACATTTTCAGACATGGCATTCACGACATGCTGCATAACAAACAACCTTTCATTATCCTCATTGTTTCTGCTTCTATAATCAGCATAGACACCAAATCTGTAAAGTTGGGAATGTTTTCTCGAGTCTGAATAGACGTCTTGAACGCCTTGTATTGTGGCCCGAGACCACGTAGACAGACTTCCACCTTATCATCATCTACTGACACACCAATAGATGCAAGGGATTCCACAATACCCTTTATCTTCAATGCATAGTCATTCACAGACATGCTCTTTTTCTCCACAGTATGAAGTTCATTCTTCAACTGTATTTTACGTGCCTTGGTATTTGTTTCATAGAGTTTTACCAAGGTGTCCCACACCTCCTTGGGGGACTTGGCATCCTGAATGTGCCCAATCATAGTGTCCTGTATACTAAGGGAGAGCCAATACATAACTTTCCTGGCTCCTTGGTTCCAATCTTTAAACTCTTTCACATCTGCAGTAGTCGGATGGTATTTCCGGTGCCTCTTCATGCTCACCTTCTATGTAGTCCCAATAGCCCTTTCCCATCAGGAAATTCGTCAACCTGAACCTCCAAGCATGGAAGTTGTTCTTATCAAGCTTCTCAGCCACAATCTGTGTTATGCCATCATTTGACATCTTGCCAGACACACAATTTTACCAGAACAGCACTCTGGTTTGTCCTGCACAAACTGCTATATTTTCAGCAGCAGCGGTACTGTAGTACTCTCAAATGTCACAACCAGTGACTTCAATATGCATACATACACCCAATGGCAACTGTTGACCTCTTTGCAGCACACACTATGTCTGCACAGCCAATTTGTCTTCTTGTAATTCTTAAAACAGAGTTTTGCAGAGAATCGATGACTTACCCAAAAACAGTACTCGAAATCGCCTGCTTTCTGAAAAACGGAGGTCCAGATGCGCCCGAAACGCGTTTTTGACCTTGAAAATTGCGTCTGATAGGACAATATTGTTGCCCTATAGCTTCACTCCCGCAAAGAAAGCTCCTCAATCAAAGATCATTTACCGGTGCCTCCCGTAGAGCTCCCGACAAGGGTGTAGTCACCAACACAAATAGAGAAGAGTAGTCGAAGCTCTTACCCTCGTACCACTTCCTGTGGTTCTCTTGCTTGCAGCTCAGCCCTTAGCACGAACCAGGCTCTGATACCATGAAAAGATGTAGGGGGGAAGAGAGCTTGAGCTCTTGCAAGCACACACACACACTCACAAAACCCTAATAGAGAACACACAAGGTGAGAGGCTGAAAATCTTCTTCTACTTCACTCAACACTCAACACACCATATACAAGATAAGAGTACACACAATATGAAAGGTACTCAACCAATACATACGAGGATTCTCTATAGTGTGAACCTAACTAAAATGAGCTGGTGCTATAACTATGCCAGTCTCTAGAATGGTTGTCACACAGCCTGCAATCCACTTCGCATATCACCCAAGATCTCACCAACCATGCCAGTGGTGTAAGTGTGGGGCCTATCACCTAGGCGGGTCATCAATGTCCACCGCCTCACTAGACGAGCTCGATATCTCAACACAAAGGTGCCTTATTCATCTGCTGTTGGGAGTTTGATGTATGCTATGATTACCACACATCATCCAGACATTGCTTTTGTAGTGGGAGTGGTTAGCAGATACATGTCAAACCCTGGCAAGAGAAATTGGGAGCCAGTGAAAGGAGTCATGAGGTATTTGAATAGTACAGAAGACATGTGCATTTGCTTCGGAAGTCAAGGAACATGTATAAATGGTTATACAGGGATGTAGATTATGCAGGAGATTTGGACAAGAGAAGGTCCACTTCAGGCTATGTTTTCACATTCATTGGAGGCACAATTTCATGGTGATCTCGGTTACAAGATTGCGTTACCATGTCTACTACTAAGGCTGAGTATGTTGCATCATCAGAGGCTTGCAAGGAAGTTTTATGGCTTGCTTGTCTAGTGGGCGATGGGGTGGTAAAGCCCAATGTGCCAGGCCCACTACATGGGCAACCTGACTAACCGGATAAACACTGACCATTCATTTTACTTATAATATATATATATATATATATATATATATATATATATATATATATAGAGAGAGAGAGAGAGAGAGAGAGAGAGAGAAAGTGTAGAATAATTTGGGATTTTTAATAAAAAAA